>NC_071616.1:45398276-45480776 GCF_014839835.1 Dryobates pubescens | reverse complement strand
TCTTCTCCCAGGCAACCAGTACCAGAACAAGAGGGCACAGTCTCAGGCTGCGTCAGGGGAGGTTTAGGCTGGAGGTTAGGAGGAAGTTTTACACAGAGAGAGTGATTGCCCATTGGAATGGGCTGCCTGAGGAGGTGGTGGGGTCGCCGTCGCTTGGGGTGTTCAGGATGAGGCTTGACAGGATGCTTGGTTCCATGGTTTAGTTGATTAGGTGGTGTTGGATGATAGGTTGGACACGATGATCTTGAAGGTCTCTTCCAACTTGGTCTATTCTATTCTATTCCATTCCATTCCATTCCATTCCATTCCATTCCATTCCATCCCATTCCATTCCATTCCATTCCATTCCTTTTAAAGTGACAACTAATTGAGTTTATGTTGTGTTGCCATTCCTCTTTGTACCCACCCTTAATGCTCTCTCCTTTGGCTGGTTTCTTTTGGGGGAGGGAAGGGGATGCTTCTTTTTTTAAACAATGTCATGGAAAATGTAATGAATGAAAAGCTTTGAAAATATCTCCAGTTAAAAGAAAAACCACAAACGAACACTGAGGCATGAATCACATTATTTGTACTGGCTGAAGAGTTGATTTAAACCATCATCATCCACTGGTTCAACCAGCAGATGAGTTGTTAATTCTTTGTGTGTATGTGTTTTCTGGTGGATTGCTACAGCCAGCAGGAGCAGGGAGGTCATTCTCCCCCTGTGCTCAGCACTGGTTAGGCCACACCTTGAGTCCTGTGGCCAGTTCTGGGCCCCTTGGTTTAGGAAAGACATTGAGTTGCTGGAAGGTGTCCAGAGAAGGGCAACAAAGCTGGGGAGGGGTCTGGAGCACAGCCCTGGGAGGAGAGGCTGAGGGAGCTGGGGTTGCTTAGCCTGGAGAAGAGGAGGCTCAGGGGAGACCTTATTGCTGTCTACAACTACCTGAAGGGAGGTTGTGGCCAGGTGGGGGTTGGTCTCTTCTCCCAAGCACCCAGCACCAGAACAAGAGGACACAGACTCAAGCTGTGCCAGGGGAGGTTTAGGCTGGATGTTAGGAAGAGATTCTTCCCAGCAAGAGAGATCGGCCATTGGGATGTGCTGCCCAGGGAGGTGGTGGAGTCACCATCACTGGAGGTGTTTAGGAGGAGACTTGATGGGGTGCTTCATGCAGTTGGTTAGATGGTGTTGGACGATGGGTTGGAGACGATGATCTCAAAGGTGTCTTCCAACCTGCTTTAATCTGTTCTATTCTATTCTCTATTCTAAGGCTGGGAGTCCCCCCACCCCCACCCTTCTCTGTTCCATGTTTGCATAGCAACAAAGAAAACCAAACTCCCCGGTGAAGTCAGTCAAGAAGTTGGATTAATGAGTATTAAAATGTTACCATTTGTGCTGAAACAAATACTCCACCAACTCTTCAGGGTTTTTTCTGTGTCATTTAACTAAATCTACTACATCTACAACTACCTGAAGGGTGGTTGTGGCCAGGTGGGGGCTGGTCTCTTCTCCCAGGCAACTCTGGTGGGTTCAGATTCCTCCCCCCACCAAGATTAACTTTGCCACACCATCTAGGTTGGAAGCAAATGGAAGCTGTATTTACAGGCAAAACTACCATCTGTGATGGAATGCAATGGATTGGTACAAAATATATAGGACATACAATACTTACAGGTATTTACAATCAACAAACACAAGAACCCCCCTGGTCAGAGCCCAGGAGAGCTGTCTCTCTGGCCTTCCAGCCTCCCCACCCCCTGCCCCAAAGGGAGAAAGGAGCAGAGAAGAAATAGTTGTTGGACTTCACCAAACCAATGCAGACAAGGTCAAGCAGAGGCAGATCAGTCTGTGCTGAGACCACACCTGGAGCACTGTGTCCTGGAGCCCCTAGTACAGGAAGGATCTGGAGGTGCTGGAAGGTGTCCAGAGGTGTTCAAGAGGAGACTGGACGTGGCACTTGGTGCCATGGTCTAGTCGTGAGGTCTGTCGAGACAGGTTGGACTTGATGATCCTTGGGGTCTCTTCCAACCTTAGTTATACTGTGATACTGTGAAGGGCCACAAGGATGAGCAGAGGGCTGGAGCTGCTCTGCTATGAGGACAGACTGAGGGAGTTGGGGTTGTGCAGGCTGGAGAAGAGAAGGCTCCCAGGAGACCTAATTGTGGCCTTCCAGTATCTGCAGGGGGCTTCCAGTATCTGAAGGTGTTCACACCCAATAGTGATTTATTTATATTTTTTCTACTTTTCTGCTCAAAATCTGTAATAAAATTTTAAAGGCATAGCGTAAAACTACCACAGCAACCTGTGACAGGGGGAGAGGACACAGTCTCAAGCTGCACCAGGGAAGGTTTAGGCTGGATGTTAGGAAGAAATTCTTCACAGACAGAGAGCACATTGGGATGTGCTGCCCAGGGAGGTGGTGGAGTCACCATCCCTGGAGGTGTTTATGAAGAGCCTGGACGAGACACTCGGTGCCATGGTTTAGTTGATCAGATGGTGTTGGGTGAGAGGTTGGACTGGGTGATCTCTGAGGTCTCTTCCAACCTGGTTGATTCTGTATTCTGTAAGGACAAAAAAAAAGTAAACCCAGGCATATAAGTGGTATATAACATTTCCATGAATGGGACCCTTAGGCTTCTTCAGCTGAGGATGTTTAGCTTGCCAAGTCTGAATGTTTTCAGTACTGATCCCTGGGACTGAGAAGCCTTCGTCACAGCACGGCATTTAAAATGATGGATGTGATGCATATTTAATCCAATAAAATGGCCATTTATGTGCTCACACTAGGCACAAGGGAAATCCTGGTAGGCTAAAAAAATAAACAAAAGAATAATTCTAAAATCAGGAGAGGCCTCTTCTCTCTCTGCTGTGCCAGGAATTTAGGTACCTAACTCCCATTACTGCTGATGGGTGTTATGAGCCCAGGTTGTTTCATGCATCAGTGGGATAATGCATATTTAAGGGTCCAGTTCAGCAGGCTGGAGGCCCTACACATGCTGAGCTGAAAGAAATTCCTCAGTTTCCCCTGGGTAGCTGAAAAATAAAGGTAAACTGTATACAGTCCAGGGCTATCAAGTCATGGCTTCAGCCAAGTAAACCTTTCCAGCATGCATCTATCCCTCCTTGCTCAAGGGGCAATGGATATAAACTGCAGCACAGGAGGTTCCACCTCAACATGGGGTGGAACTTCTTCATTGGGAGGGTCACAGAGCACTGACACAGGCTGCCCAGAGAGGTTGTGGAGTCTCCTTCTCTGGAGACTTTCCAGCCCCATCTGGATGTGTTCCTATGTGCCCTGCTCTGAATTCTGTGGTCCTGCTCTGGCAGGGGGGTTGGAATTGATGATCTCTGGTGGTCCCTTCCAACCCCTAACATCCTCTGATCCTGTGATCCATGCCCCAGCTGTGCAGAAAATCTGGACATGCCAATGATTCCTTAGAGCTTCAAAGAATATAGCCTGAATTTTCTGACTTCCAATAGTGCCCAGCTTGGTATGAAGATTTCTGAGCATCTAGGAACCCTGTTGCATGCCTAAGCTGTCTTTCTTCACCTCAGAGGCACTTTAAAAGCAAGCTGTGCCAGGGGAAGTTTAGGCTCAAGGTGAGGAGAAAGTTCATCCCACTAGAATGTGCTGCCCAGGGAGGTGGTGGAGTCACCATCACTGGAGGAGTTCAAAAAAGGCTTGGATGTGGCACTTGGAGCCATGATTTAGTTGTCAGGAGGTGTTGGGTATTAGTTACTAGGTTGGACTTGATGACCTCTGAGGTCTTTTCCAACCTGGTTGATTCTATGATTCTATGATTCTAAGTCCGACCCAAGTCCTGCCAGAGCAGAACCATAGAGTCACAGTATCACAGTATCCAGCACCTGTATCCAGGGAAGAGCCACAAGGATGACCAGAGGGCTGGAGCTCCTCTCCTATGGAGACAGACTGAGGGAGTTGGGGTTGTTTAGTCTGGAGAAGAGAAGGCTCTGAAGGAGACTAATTGTGGCCTTCCAGGATCTGAAGGGGTTTATAAGAAAGCTGGGGAGGGAATACTTAGGGTGTCAGGGAGTGATAGGACTAGGGGGGATGGAACAAAACTAGAAGTGGGTAGTTCAGATTAGATGTTAGGAAGAAGTTGTTCCCCATGAGGGTGGTGAGAGCCTGGCACAGGTTGCCCCGGGAGGTGGTGGAAGCCTCCTGCCTGGAGGTGTTTGCAGCCAGGCTGGATGTGGCTGTGAGCAACCTGCTGTAGTGTGAGGAGTCCCTGGCCATGGCAGGGGGGTTGGAACTGGCTGATCCTTGAGGTCCCTTCCAACACTAACAATTCTATGATTCTATGAGAAGTCTTTTAATCTAGGTGCATTACATTGAGTCAGGAACGAGTCATGGACAACAGCACCAAAAAACCAAAACAATTCATAACAAAATGATGCAAAAAACCCAAAACAAAACAAAGCAAAACAAAACAAAACAGAGTAAAAACAAAGCAAAACAAAACAAAACAGAGTAAAAACAAAGCAAAACAAAACAAAACAGAGTAAAACCAAATCAAACAAAACAAAACAGAACAGAGCAAAACCAAACCAAACAAAACAAAGCAAAGCAAAACCAAACCAAACCAAACAAAGCCAAACCAAACCAAACAAAAGCAAACGAAACAAAACCAACCAAACCAAACCAAACAAAACAAAGCAAAAACCAAACCAAACCAAACAAAGCAAAGCAAAACCAAACAAAAACAAACAAAGCAAAATCAAACCAAACCAATTCAATCCAAACCCAACCCAACCCAACCCAACCAAACCAAACCAAACCAAACCAAACCAAACCAAACCAAACCAAACCAAACCAAACCAAACCGAAAACCAAACAAGCAAAACAAAAAAAAACCAATTAAAATAAGAAAAAAAAGACCCAGTTATTGATTTTAGTAAATGTAGAAAGGCAGATTATGTGTTGGAACTTATTTAAATAGCCTAAATTCAGCCTAATATCAGAGCTGCTGGCTCTGCAAAATTCAGGCAATGCACCCTGCCGCTTGGACTAATTGGTGGGAAATGCAGGCCTGTGTCAAAGACAACTAATTGTCTGCTGAAAATAGCTTGTTTCAGACATCAGTGTGTACCACACCCCTCTATCACACGAGGAGAGCCTCAAAAAAAGGGGAAAAAAAAAAAAGGTGTTAGATATTGTCATGGTAATTATAATTGCGTTCCATGTAGCCAAGGTACGGAGCCCATATGAGGTGACGGCATTAAAAGAGGGTCCTCTAAATGAGGCTGGAGGGTGGTTAGCTAAACAATTGCAAGCACAATAAAGAGCTTACATTAACAAAAAAAAAAAAAAAAGAAGAAGAAAGAAGATGTGTATTATGCAGATGTTAGAAACCTGTGCCTCTGAGAAGACACTCTTTTGACCATAATGTATTCTGTCATGTGAGATAAAATGCAGAGAACATTTACATTTCTCCCACTCACTGAGCTTCTACCACACGGCTTGCATTTTTCTCACATCACTAGACATCCTTTTAAACACTGCATCCCTGTCTGTCTGCCCTGATGGCAAATAAAGCTCGATAAATAACAATACTGCACGACAAACAAGGTTGGATTGGAGGAGCGGCCGGCGAGAGAGCGGCGCAGGTCTTCAAGAGCGATTTGTTCAAAGCAAACAGATTTAACCGGACGTGCATACAAGCTCCAGACACATTAATCCAGCCTGGAATGATGCACAATAACATAATGACCCAAAAGAGCATTTGCACAGTTTTTCACACTGCTAAACTTACTGCTAAGTAAGACAAATGATGGGAGGGCTCGGACCCACTTGCCGCTGCGGTTCGGATCAAGGCACGGCCACTGCGCGCAGGGTGATTTGCCAGGGCGCTGCAAACCAGCTGCAAGTCACAGAGAGCTGCTGGAGAGCAGGGGACACGTTCAGTGCAAAGCCAGCAAGACCAGTGTCTCTTGGAATACAGTTGGAGATCACTGTGAGGAAAAGTCAGAGGTGCTTTTCACAGAATCACAGAATCAGCCAGGTTGGAAGAGACCTCCGAGGTCATCAAGTTCAACCAACCACCCAACACTATCTAATCAACCACTTAGTGCCTCATCCAGTCCCTTCTTCTTCTCTCTACAGTTACCTGAAAGGAGGTTGTAGACAAGTGGGGATTGGTCTCTTCTCCCAGGCAACCAGCACCAGAACAAGAGGACAGTCACAAGCTGTGCAAGGAGAAGTCTGGGCTCCACGTGAGGAGAAAGTGCTTCCCAGAAAGAGTAATTGGCCATTGGAATGTGCTGCCCAGGGAGGTGGTGGAGTCCCCATCCCTGGAGGTGTCCAGAAAAGGATTGGTTGTGGCACTTGAAGCCACGGTTTAGTTATCAGGAGGTGTTAGGTATTAGGTTGGACTTGATGATCACTGAGGTCTTTTCCAACCTTACTGATTCTATGATTCCATGGTTCTGAACCACCTCCAGGGACATCAACCCAACCACCTCCCTGGGCAGCACATTCCAATGGGCAAACTCTGGGAAGAATTTCTTTCTAAGATCAAGCCTAAGCTTCCCCCTGCACTGCTTGAGACTGTGTCCTCTTGTTCTGGTGCTGCTTGCCTGGGAGAAGAGACCAACCCCCACCTGGCTGCAACCTCCCTTCAGGTAGTTGTAGAGAGCAATAAGGTCTCCCCTGAGTCTCCTCTTCTCCAGGCTAAGCAACCCCAGCTCCCTCAGCCTCTCCTCACAGGGCTGTGCTCCAGACCCCTCCCCAGCTTTGTTGCTCTTCCCTGGACACATTCATTTTGAAGCTGGACACCCTGCAAGATTAGTTTGTTTGTGTTTTTCTTAAAAGCTATCCTTGGGTAGTTTTTTGACCACTCTGATTACAACTGAAAGATTCAGATTCCCCTCACTTTTTAAATAAAACTTTGCATTTAAAGGATTTAATCAGCACAGATGTCATCTTGTAGGTATAAGAGCATTGACAGCACCTATTTGTTATCAGATACTTTTACAATATTGCATCCAGCTCTGGGCTCCCCAGCTCAGGAGGGACAGGGATCTGCTGGAGAGAGGCCAAGGGAGGGCTCCAAGGCTGCTGAAGGGACTGCAGCACTGCCTGGGGAGGAGAGGCTGAGAGCCCTGGGGCTGTTCAGTCTGGAGAGGAGAAGGCTGAGAGGGATCTGATCAATGTCTATCAATAGCTGAGGGCTGGGGCTCAAGAGGGAGGGGACAGCCTCTGCTCAATTGCACCCTGAGCTAGGACAAGGGGCAATGGATATAAACTCCAGCACAGGAGGTTCCACCTCAACACAAGGAGGACCTTCTTCACTGGGAGGGTCCCAGAGCACTGGAGCAGGCTGCCCAGAGAGGTTGTGGAGTCTCCTTCCCTGGAGACTTTCCAGCCCCATCTGGTTGTTTTCCTATGTGACCTGTGTTGTATTCCTGCTCTGGCAGGGAGGTTGGACTCAAAGATCTCCAGAGGTCCCTTCCAAACCCTGACATCCAGGCACCCTGTGGACGATTCCTAGCAATGCTACAATGCACAGGGCACTCTTCTTGCATTCACCCAACCAGACTGGTTGATAATTTGTAATACTACTACTAATAAAATGCAATTTAAATGTCCTACAGTGCTCCTGGTGATCATGTCCTCTGAGGTGATTTGAAATTGCACAGTTAGTGTGGATTGTCTTCCAGTTAAACAAACAGAACTCTTACTGCAAAACACAACTTCCACTGGCTCTTCTCACTTTTGTTTTTGCTTCCAGCTTTCTGCAATATGTCCTTTTCTCAACTCTTGTTCCTCCCTTTCAGTTTGCTTGTCTAAGTGTAAAGCATCTAAAAAGTCAAGCATCCTGTTGGGTCATTTAATAGCTAATTAGTTTCCCACTTTTTTCTTGTCTATCAGCAGCTGAGGGGTGGGGATCAAGTGGAGGGGACCAAGCTCATCTTGGTGGTGCACAGTAATAAGCCAAGGAACAACAGGTTCAAACTTGAACAGAGAAGGCTTCAGCTCAACATGAGGAGAAACCTCTTGACAGTGAGGGTGACAGACCCCTGGAGCAGGCTGCCCAGAGAGGTTGTGGAGTCTCCTTCTCTGGAGCCTTTCCAACCCCACCTGGATGCCTTCCTGTGCAGCCTGCCCTGGGTGATGCTGCTCTGGCAGGGGGGTTGGACTGGATGATCTCTGGAGGTCCCTTCCAACCCCTAACATTCTGTGATTCTGTGATTCTTAGTAACTACTTTAAAGGGTGGGTTTAGTCTTTTAGCATTTTTTGACCTCCTTCTGGACCTGCCAAGAAAGTCATACAAAAAAATGTGCCTTTTTGGCACTTGCAGAAATGAAAAAGAAGAAACAGTCCACCAAAGAACTTAGAATTTGACACCAGAAGAGAGTAGTAGTGGTATTTACTTTTTAGTGATGAAAACTGAAGTACAGAATTAGTAATCTAAATCCATTATGTGACACAAAAGAATAAAGTGAACTCAGACCCCACAATTCTCAGTCCAATGCATCAACCACTGGTCAGCCTTCCTGTAATTTTGAGGATATGGATCCTACTGCCCCAAAACTTGAGGCTCAAATACACTCTCTCATCTCTGCATGCTTTAATCAGGGTGAAGAAACTAGAGAGACGCTAAAATATTTGATGTAGGGTAGCTACATTGGGTTTATTTTGAAGTTTGAAATGTAACCCCTGTTTGATCACATAAATATCATAGAATCACAGAATGTTAGGGGCTGGAAGGGACCTCAAAGGCTCATTCAATCCAACCCCCTGCCAGAGCAGGAGCACCTAGAGCTGATCACACAGGAGCACATCCAAGCAGGTTTTGAATATCTCTAGAGAAGGAGACTCCACAACCCCCCTGGGCAGCCTGCTCCAGGGCTCTGGCACCCTCACAGGGAAAAAATTTTCCTCCTGTTTCCATGGAACTTCCTCTGCCTCGGCTTCCACCACTGCCCCTTGTCCTGTCATTGGGCATCACCCAGCAGAGCCTGGCTCCAGCCTCTGGGCACTCACCCTGCACATCTTGATCAACAGCAAGGAGGTCACCTCTCAGGCTCCTCCTCTCCAGGATACAGAGCCCTCAGCTCCCTCAGTCTCCCCTCATAAGGAAGATGTTCCACTGCCTTCATCATTTTTGTGTCTGTCACACATCTGCTTCCTCAACAAAATCATAGAATCACAGAACTGTCAGGGCTGGAAGGGACCTCAAGGATCAGCCAGTTCCAACCCCCCTGCCATGGCCAGGGACACCTCACACTACAGCAGGTTGCTCACAGCCACCTCCAGCCTGGCTGCAAACACCTCCAGGCAGGAGGCTTCCACCACCTCCCTGGGCAACCTGTGCCAGTCTCTCACCACCCTCATGGGGAACAGCTTCTTCCTAACATCCAATCTGAATCTCCCCATTTCTAGTTTTTCTCCATTCCCCCCAGTCCTATCACTCCCTGACACCCTCAAAAGTCCCTCCCCAGCTTTCTTGCCCGCCCTCCCCCCACCCCAGTGAAAAATGGCTCCAAAATTATGATGTTATATTTTTGGTGATGAAGATTAAATGTGGTTGCCCAAACTTACCAAGTATAAATTAATTTTCAGCTCAATGTATTCCTGTAGGGTTGGATGTTTTTTTTTCAATGTTCCAAAATCTTTCATATGCTTCAAAATTGAAAATAGAAGTTGCTTTAACATTTAGAAAAGGCTCTGCATATAGTTAGGAATTATTTCTTAACCCTGGATTCAAACCTGCAATAGTCTTAACACTTCATGGAACTCTTGCCTTTAGAAGCTACCCCAATTAGGTTGATTAGTCCAATTCTTTTTAAGAGAGGTTTTCCTAATCATAGAGTCACAGAATGTTAGGGGTTGGAAGGGACCTCAAAAGCTCATCCAGTCCAACCCCCCTGCCAGAGCAGCATCACCCAGGGCAGGTCACATAGGAACAGATCCAGGTGGGTTTTGAATGTCTCTGTAGGAGACTCCACAACCTCTCTGGGCAGCCTGCTCCAGGGCTCTGGCACCCTCACAGAGAAAAAGGTTTTTCTATGTTGTCACAGAACTTCCTCTGCTCTGCACCCATTGCCTCTTGTCCTGCCCTTGGCCATCCCTGAGCAGAGCCTGGCTCCATCCTCCCTACACTGTCCTGCACATCTTTATCCCAGGTAATGAGGGCAGCCCTAAGTCTCCTCTGCTCCCAGCAGAGGTTCCACTGCCTGCCACAGCTTGATGCCTCTGTGCTGCACTCTTTCAATCAGTTCCCTAAGGTTCTTCTTGAAGTGAAGGGCCCAGAACTGGACACCATATTCCAGATGGGGCCTCACCAAGGCATAGCAGGGGGGCAGGAGAACATCTCTGACCTACTAACCACAGCCCTTCTAATCTACTCCATAGGCCATCTTGGCTATGAGGGCACACTGCTGGCTCATGGCTCATCCTGTTCAAGCTCTAGATGCTTCTTTATGCTATCATTCATTATAGTATCATGCACATATGATGGAGTCAGTCTCCTCTGCAAAAGGATTTCTGGTTAGAAACCTGTTTCCTTACTCTCATTTCAGCACCCTGCCAAAGAGAGATAGAAGGAGGAGGTTGGGGTGAGAAGGTGAGAGGAATGGCCAAGGTAGCCCATGGCTCTCTTTCTTATGAGATTGCCACCCATTCTCCCTGCCAAATGCCTGCTTTCAGAGAAGTTCAAAGTGCAGCACTAGTAGAAGTCCCTACTAGCTTTTTTTAATGTAGCTTGAGTTTAGTGAGCTTAGGAAGCAGAACAGTAATAGAATCATCAAGAGATATTTTGCCTACAGGAACACACAGGCTGGACAAGCTTTAAAAAAGCATCAGCAGTAATTGCCCCCACTGAAACCAGCCCAAATTCCCAGTGTTTTCCAGTGGGACTCTAAATAAAGTCATGTCTTGTCCTATTACTCATTTTAACGTTGTTTTAGGATAGCTCTTTCCCCTTTTGTGATTACTGCCATTTTTGATTGCTTCAGCACCTAGGAAAAACCCAGTCACCTACCACAACTCCACTCTGCTATGTCATGTCTCAAACCAGAGACTTCTTTTCTCTTTTCAGTTTATAAATCCACCAGGACACCTATATTTAGCTAGCAGACATATAGTTTGGTTTGGGTTCCATGGTGCAGAGCTGTACTTTCCAACATCTGCTGTTCCTTATGGCAAGGCATGAAAAAAATCTTGTGCTGTTAAAGGTCTAGTCTAGGACTTGGGTGACCCCAGCTTTGGTTCCCTACAGTGCCAAGCCACTTCAGATCAGATCTACAAAGGAATCTCCACATAGGATAATTTTTTTAACAGCTGATTCTGCAGTAAGTCTCCATGAGAATGTCATCAGGACCTCTGCAAAGTCAGTAAGTGACCTGCCCCCCCACACCTTTCACTGCTCAGCTTTTCCTCATCTTCCTCTAGACTTGGAGCTGGAACAGGTGGCACAGAGAAGAGCAGATTTAGATTGGATGTTAGGAGCAAGTTGCTTACTGTGAGGGTGGTGGGACACTGCAGCAAGTTGCCCAAGGAGGTAGTTGAGGTCCCATCCTTGGAGGTATTCAAGGTCAGGCTTGACAGAGCTGTGAGCATTCTGATGTAGTTGAGGATGTCCCTGCTCACTGCAGGGGGAAGTTGGAGTGGATGACCTTTGGAGGTCCCTTCCAACCCAAACCTTTCCATGATTCCAAAAATGCAGTCTCTATTGTTTCCTCCCCTGCTAGCTGCAGCAATCCTCTGTTTCTTCATGAACAGTGGCTTGGTTTCACCACAAAATGTCCCAGACTATTCTGGAGCCTTTTTTCAAGCCCTAATAGCTGTAATATATTGTCCTAACTGCTAAACTGAATTTGAGAGCTCTACTGCATCAGCATTGCTGCCTCTTGGTCAAGTGCTCTGGCTCATGAACCGTCACAATGAGCAGGGTGTTTTGCACAGCCATGACAGCTGGCTTTTAGTTTAAACAGCAAGCCTGCTTGGCACCAGAATTAATAAGGTGTTTTATTTTCTAGACTCTTGCATGGCATTCTACAAGAAAATCCATGAGGCAAGTCCCATAGAACTCTGGCAGGTCCTAACAAGCAAAGTCTTTTTCCCTTTTTTTTCCCAGCTGGCACCTGCTTGCTGTCTTTCCTACATTCCTCTTAACAGGTGTCCTTAGGCAGCAAAAGAAAACCTACTCATGCTGGGAACAGCGCTGAGAGCACCCACAGCCCTGCCTGCCCCTGGGCTCCCCCTGCTCTCTGCCCAGGGCCCAGGACCACAGTCAGCTCCTGGAACAGAAGGGAGGCAGAAGACAGCTGAGAGAAGTGAGAGAATGTCTCTCAGGAATCCCAGAACTGAGAGAAAATCTTTCCTGGAGATGGCAAGAGCCCAGAAATTCAGACACTGGTCTAGGAATCATAGAGAAGAGACAAGCCAAACCCTGTGTTTACAGGCTCTGCCTCCTTCTGAATTGTCCTTGTCTTTAGGTTTAAGTTCAAGTAAAATTTAGTTTGAAAGGTGAGTTGCTTTGGTTTTTATTTTGCTGTTGTGTTTTAAAACAACTCTTTTTTCTTTTTGCCTCATTGGGATGTTTG
This sequence comes from Dryobates pubescens, assembly GCF_014839835.1. Lineage (NCBI taxonomy): Eukaryota > Metazoa > Chordata > Aves > Piciformes > Picidae > Dryobates > Dryobates pubescens. The sequence continues at coordinate 45,468,228 of NC_071616.1, read as the reverse complement.
CTTAAAGGAAAAAGTGATGACAGACATCTCTGATGGAGTCAAAGTTCTGTTACACCTCTCCAATCAAGAGCTCTGTCATATCCTTTACATATTTCTGCTCAGTCATTGTTCTTTACCTCACTCCCCTGCCAAGCACAATATGAGTTTCAGTTCACATCTCCACCAGCCACGCTTCTGATGACCAAGTCCCTTTGCCATCACTTGTGGAGTCCCCAGCCTAAGCACACAGAGCTGCTGGAGTGTCCAGAGGAGGCCACAAAGATGATCCATGGGCTGGAGCAGCTCTGCTGTCAGGATAGGATGAGGGAGTTGGAGTTGTTCAGCCTGGAGAAGGGAAGACCTCCTTCCGATAGCTGAAGGGATCCTGCAGGAAGGCTGCAGAGGGACTTTTCATCATGTGTCTAGAGACAGGACAAGGGGGAATGGTTTGAAGCCGAGGCAGAGCAGGGTTAGACTGGAGTTGAGGAAGAAGTTCTTCAGTAGGACGTTTGGTGAGACTGTGGCACAGGCTGCCCAGGGAGGCTGTGGCTACTTCCTCCCTGAGGGTGTTGAAAGCCAGGCTGGATGAGGCCTTGAGCAGCTGAGTCTAGCTGAGAGGTGTCCCTGGGCATGGAGGGGAGGTTGGAGTAGGTGAACTCTGAGGTCACTCCAACCTAAGCCATTCTATGATCTCATGCTGCCTTGTACAAGCCAGCCTTGCAGGAGGCCCAGCGCTCTTGTTTGCATTTCACCTTCTCAATGAAGAAAACTTCCTGTCCTGATGAAAGAACACTGTGAGCCAATGGAATATGCTTTAAGAAACAATTTGGAATGTGTTGTAATCTGGGCAAGAAATCCATCAGCTTTGTCTCTTTCCAGACAACTCCACAACAAAGAAAGTCACAATGCTGGCACAAACATCTTCATGTTAATCTTCTCCAGGAGAGTGCAACGTATTTTAATATGACACTCTCCTGAAAACACAGAGAACAACATTAGAATCATAGAATTATTAGGGCTGGAAGGGACCTCAAGGCTCAGCCAGTTCCAACCCCCCTGCCATGGGCAGGGACACCTCACACCACAGCAGGTTGCCCACAGCCACATCCAGCCTGACTGCAAACACCTCCAGGCAGGAGGCTTCCACCACCTCCCTGGGCAACCTGTGCCAGTCTCTCACCACCCTCCTGGGGAACAACTTCTTCCTAACATCCAATCTGAATCTACCCACTTCTAGTTTTGCTCCATTCCCCTAGTCCTATCATTCCCTGACACCCTCAAAGGTCCCTTCCCAGCTTTTTTGTAGCCCCCTGCAGATACTGGAAGAGCACAAGAAGGTCTCTTCAGAGCCTTCTCTTCTCCAGACTGAACAGCCCCAGCTCCCTCAGTCTGTCCTCACAGCAGAGCAGCTCCAGCCCTCTGCTCATCCTCATGGCCCTTCTCTGGACACCTTCCAGCACCTCCAGATCCTTCCTGTCCTAGGGGCTCCAGAACTGGCCCCAGAGCTCCAGCTGTGGTCTCAGCAGAGTGGAGCAGAGGGGCAGAATCACCTCCCTGGCCCTGCTGGCTCTGCTTCTCTTGCTGCAGCCCAGGCTCTGGTTGGCTCTCTGGGCTGCAAGTGCTCACTGCTGGCTCCTGTTGAGCTTCTCCTCCACCAACACCCCCAGGTCCTTTTCTTCAGGGCTGCTCTCAAGCCAGTCCCTGCCCAGCCTGTATCGGTGCTTGGGAAGGCTCTGGCAATTTCTTTGAGACAAAGAGGTTGCCAAGGAAGATTTTCTACACCACCACCCCCAGATTGTTATGCAAATAGTTAAAATATTGAAATGAATTTAAGGAGTTATACTCTAACACATCAGTCCTGTGATAATTTGGAGACAATGAATAATATATTCCAGACAAAGTGAAGCCAGCTATAGAAGTAAACTAAAATAGGAAAATTACGCCCACCAGGCATTTAAATTTAGGGGCTGAATAAATTATCCATACATTAAAAGGTTCATATATTTCAAAGACAGCATCAGAGAGAAAAAAAAAAAAAAGAAATTAAAAAAAAAATTAAAATAAGTGAGAAAATGTAAGGGAAAAAAGCAGAATGATTCCAAATGTGATCAAAGCTGTGTGGAAACCTATTAAATGGATATCCTCGTTGCACAAAAAGCAATGATATAATACAACAGTCACAGATATTCATACAGAGCTTCTGCTGCTGGATGAAATTAGTTTGAATCTGGTACACTGAAGGGGGGGAGGAATCATTTAAAGTAAGATTTTTATTCATTCAAATATCTATGGCATTTTTTTTTCCCCCAGCTGTTGGCTATTAATTGTTTTGGATCAAGTGTGCTTTTTATCTGACAGGCTTCCAAAGGAACTCCATATAGTCTTGCATGATGCAGTTCACTGTAGGTGTGATTGCTCCAAATCTAATAGAATGGAGTGGAATGGAATGGAGTGGAATGGAATGGAGTGGAATGGAATGGAATGGAATGGAATGGAATGGAATGGAATGGAATGGAATGGAATGGAGTGGAATGGAATGGAATAGGATAGAATAGAATAGAATAGAATAGAATAGAATAGAATAGAATAGAATAGAATAGAATAGAATAGAATGGAGTGGAGTGGAATGGAATAGAATAGAATAGAATAGAATAGAATAGAATAGAATAGAATAGAATAGAATAGACCAGGTTGGAAAAGATCTTCAAGATCATTGAGTCCAACCTATCACCCAACACCATCTAATCAACTAACCATGGCACCAAGTGCCTCATCCAGTCTCTTTTTAACACCTCCAGTGATGGTGACTCCACCACCTCCCTGGGCAGCACATCCCAATGGCCAATCTCTCTTGCTGGGAAGAACTTTCTCCTCACCTAAAGCCTAAACCTCCCCTGGCACAGATTGAGACTGTGTCCTCTTGTTCTGGTGTTGGTTGCCTGGGAGAAGAGACCAACCCCCACCTGGCTACAACCTCCCTTCAGGTAGTTGTAGAGAGCAAGAAGGGCTCCCCTGAGCCTCCTTTTCTCCAGGCTAATCAACCCCAGCAGCTCCTTCAGTCTCTTCTCACAGGGTTGTGCTCCAAACCCCTCACCAACTTCGTTGCCCTTCTCTGGACTCGTTCCAGCAAGTCAACCTCCTTCCTAAACTGAGGGGCCCAGAACTGGACACAGGACTCGAGGTGCAGCCTAACCAATGCAGTGTACAGGGGCAGAATGACCTCCCTGCTCCTGCTGGCCACACTGTTCCTGATGCAGGCCAGGATGCCATTGGCCCTCTTAGCTGCCTGGGCACACTGCAGGCTCATGTTCAGCCTACCATCAACCAGCACCCCCAGGTCCCTCTCTACCTGGCTGCTCTCAGCCACTCTGACCCCAGCCTGTAGCACTGCATGGGGTTGTTGTGGCCAGTGTGCAGAACCTGGCACTTTGTCATTTGATTTCTTTTCCTCTTATTATTTCATTTTATCTATTTTTACTTATTATTTGATGTGATTTGATTTCTTTTTATTTTATTTTATCCAAGCTTGGATTTTATTTTTTCATTTTATTTCATTTATTTTTGTGTTCTTTTATTTTCTTTTACTTATTTTAGTTTAGTTTTCTCCTGACTCTGAGAAGAAATGACTCTGAGAACAAATTACCATGAAACCAGCCACTTGGAGAAACTATGGAAGAGTCCTGATTTGCCTTTCTGCATCTATTTTTCACAGTTGCAAAGTCCTGGTCAAATAAATTAAATTACTGCAGCAGTATGTAACTAATTTTATGTAAATTAAGGTGTTAATGTTCTGAATCCCATTCCTGCCCATGGTCTGTTTTCTCTTGCAGCTTTTTTTCTTCTTTTCCTCATTAATTGCCACAATGGAAATCTAAAACTTAATTTCTCCAAGACTAAGTGCTGCTCCCTGACCTCTAGAAGAGTTACATTTATAGAGAGTCTTAACAGTCAGCTGACACTCCTCAGTAGCCCACCCAAATAAATCAAGACCCCTTCCTGGACGCCAACAGAAGGGGCTAATGTGATTTCAGGGTGCTGGGTGTTTTTAACATCAGATGATCTCTGCAAGTTTTAGTCATGTTGCTGGGGCCATAATCGTTCCAATGCTTTAACCTTGTTGGGGGCAGTCCCCCAGCACAAGCCAAAGTGGTGCTTGAGCTTATCCAACAAATGTAACATTAGCAGAATTAAAATGAGCAGAACTGGAATCCTAGGATCACAGGATCAGAGGATGTCAGGGGTTGGAAGGGACCCAAAGAGATCATCGAGTCCAACCCCCCCTGCCAGAGCAGGAGCATAGAATCCAGCACAGGGCACACAGGAACACATCCAGATGGGCCTTGAAAGTCTCCAGAGAAGATGCCACAACCTCTCTGGGCAGCCTGCTCCAGTGCTCTGGGACCCTCCCAGGGAAGAAGGTCCTCCTTGTGTTGAGGTGGAACCTCCTGTGCTGGAGTTTATATCCATTGCCCCTTGTCCTAGACCAGGATGCAATTGAGCAGAGGCTGTCCCCTCCCTCTTGACCCCCAGCCCTCAGCTATTGATAGACATTGATCAGATCCCTGTCAGCCTTCTCTCCAGACTGAACAGACCCAGGGCTCTCAGCCTCTCCTCTCCAGGCAGTGCTCCAGTCCCCTAATCATCCTCATTGCCCTCTACTGGACCCTCTCCAGCAGATCCCTGTCCCTCTTGAACTGGGGAGCCCAAAACTGAACAGAGCACTCAAGATGAGATCTCACCAGGGCAGAGTAGAGGGGGAGGAGAACCTCCTTCTATCTGCTGGACACACTCTTCTTAATACACCCCAGGATCCCATTGGCCTTCTTGGCTGCCAGGGCACATTGCTGTCCCATGGGTAACTGATCACAGATTCACAGAATCACAGAATCATAGAATAATAGAATTGTTTTGGTTGGAAAAGACCTCTTAAATCATTGAGTCAGCCCACCACCACCATTAAACCATGTCCCAAAGTGCCATATCCAGCTGTGACATTAATCCAAAGATTAATTCAAATCAAACATTTTAATGGGGGCAGAACTTGAAGTCTAGGTTGAGGAGGCTGAGGGCTGGGTCTTCAAAGGTACTTCTTAACCTTCTTTAGTTGACTTTGATGACACAGTCATGGATTAGTTTGGGTTAGAAGGGACCTTTAAATATCATCCATTCCAAAACCCCTGCTCAAGCAGGGGCACCCTGTGCTTGGGGATATGTTTTAGGGGGATGAACTTTGCAGAGCAGGGTTCTGGGTTAGACTTGGTGATCCTGAGGGTCTTTCCCAACCTGAGTGTTTGTTCTGTGACCCACAGCAGCTTGCCTATGATCACAGCAGCCAGCTGAATAATCATTCCACATCCTGACTTCGTAACAGATGGCCACTGACAAAAGGAATGAGTAGCTAGCACCATTTTGTTCACCAGGTTGGAAACAGCCTTGTTATTTGATTATTGAGATTAAAGAGACACAGGAGAGGCAAATCTGAAAACAGGTGGTCAAGACCTCCACTTCCAGCTACCAGTTTCCTCTCCTTGTCTGTCATCACATCAGGAGAGGCTATGCTGTATATATTTATTTCAATTGTTCTTGCAGACAGATCCAGGTTGGTTCCATGATAATTTCTTTGAGATGTTATCATAAATGATCACCTGCAGTGTTCAAATAAACTTGGTCATGTTCTTCAAACAAGAAATTCTATTGGCTTGAAGAAACATAACCTCTGCTGCTGCAACGTCTCTGTATTCCCCCCCTGTGCTTTACACAAATATACAGGAAAGTAACTTTTCCAGCTTACTCTGTCAGTTTAATGCACACTCCTTGCATCATCACTGTAAAGGATGAAGAGATGAGAAGAGACACTTGCTTTGTGTGGCTAAAAATCCATTTTCCTTTAAAAAAAAAGTTCTATCCCAGTTATTTCACAGAATCATAGAATAAGCCAGGTTGGAAAAGACCTCAGAGATCATCAAGTCTAACCTAGTACCCAATACCTAACACCTCCTGACAACTAAACCATGGCTCCAAGTGCCACATCCAAGCCTTTTTTGAACACTTCCAGATATGGGAATCCACCACCTCCCTGGGCAGCACATCCCAATGGCCAATCTCTCTTGCTGGGAAGAACTTTCTCCTCACCTCCAGCCTAAACTTCCCCTGGTGCAGCTTGAGACTGTGTCCTCTTGTTCTGGTGCTGGTTGCCTGGGTGAAGAGACCAACCCCCACCTGGCCACAACCTCCCTTCAAGTAGTTTTAGACAGCAAGAAGGTCTCCCCTGAGCCTCCTCTTCTCCAGGCTAAGCAACCCCAGCTCCCTCACCCTCTCCTCACAGGGCTTGTGCTCTATACAGTTCAAGTAAAGTGCTTTTTCCTCCACTTGCCAAGACCTAGGAAAGTTTATTCAGTGGCCTCAGTGGAAAATGTGATGGTTTTGCATAGCCAAATACCTCTGAGAATCTGATAATATTGTACAGTAAATGGTTCCAGTTCTCAGGAAAAAAAATAGTAATAAAGAATAAAGAGTTCTTTCTAAAAGGTCTTAATATGGGAGTTATACATAAGAATCTAACTGATTTTTCTTCCTAAACAATAGGAGTCTTAAAACACTTAAAATGCAGACTGCTACTGTTAAAAGTCTCAATGTGGGAGCTATATATAAGACTCAGATTTTAATTCCTAAACAATATGAATCTTAAAACACTTAAAATCCAGACTACTACTGCAAAAAGTCTCAATATGAGAGTTATATATAAGACTCTAACTGATATTTCTTCCCAGGCAAGATGAGTCTTAAACCACACAAAATCCAGGCTGCCAACACAAAGAATCTTGAAGGATTTTTAAGCAAAGGGGAACAAATGTTCACAGTCCAACTTATTTTGGGTTATTTGAGTGTGATTAATGATGTTATTTCTATCTTACAGCTATGCAAAGACCAAAAAAAATAAATAATGTATATAAAAAGAAGACAGAGTTCACTTATTTCCCCTAGGGTGCAGTTATTCAGAATCACAGAATTGTTAGGGTTGGAAGGGACCCCAAGGATCAGCCAGTTCCAACCCCCCTGCCATGGCCAGGGACACCTCATCAGGTTGCTCACAGCCACATCCAGCCTGGCCTTAGAAACCTCCAGGGATGAGGCTTCCACCACCTCCCTGGGCAACCTGTGCCAGGCTCTCACCACCCTCCTGGGGAACAACTTCTTCCTAACATCCAAGCTGAATCTACCCATTTCTAGTTTTGCTCCATTCCCCCCAGTCCTATTGCTCCCTGACACCCTCAGAAGTCCCTCCCCAGTTTTTGTGTAGCCCCCTCCAGGTACTGGAAGGCCACAATTAGGTCTCCTGGGAGCCTTCTCTTCTCCAGCCTGCACAACCCCAACTCCCTCAGTCTGTCCTCATAGCAGAGCAGCTCCAGCCCTCTGCTCATCCTCGTGGCCCTTCTCTGGACACCTTCCAGCACCTCCAGATCTTTCTTGAAACTGGGACTCCAGAACTGGACACAGTACAGCAGGTGGGGTCTCAGCAGAGGGGGAGAATCACCTTCCTCCACCTGCTGGCTACACTTCTCTTGATGCAGCCAGGCTCTGTTTGGCTTTCTGGGCTGCGAGTGCACCCTGACTGCTAGGGTGATTAATTTGGGCTTGCTTATGTTCCTAAAGATCTGTCCCTCCCTTTTGTCCAACATAACTTCAGAAAAGAGGTCTTCAATTCTCCCAATCCAATCACTCCCTCAAGCTAGCAGAAACTTTAGAGTGGCTTAAGTCAATATATTCCAACAGCAACAGTTCTGTTTCTGAGCCATGCAGGTTAATGAGTTACCACCACCCACCAGCTGAGCCATAGCAGCTGTTTATTCACTCTTTGTTTGTGTCAAACATGAGGTAAAACACATTAGGTTAAACTTTAATGAAAGAAGGTTGTGCTAATAATGCACTTTAGATTTGCCAAAGGCTAAGAGTTCACACCGTACATCTTCAAGCAGTGGCAGCTTGAGCCTTAAACAGAGATTAGAATAGAATCCAGTCCTCCTGACTTCTGGTTTCCTGTTGCAATCACTGAACAGAATTCAGACTCAGAGGTTTGGAGGCGATATTTATTTGTGCAAGAAAGCATGTTGTCAAAAAGCTGAGTAGCTGTGAGCTTCATTCAGTCTGTAATTACAGTGAGTAATCACCACCTTCTCCCTGATATTACTGCTTTAGAAATTGAGATGTGGGCCTCCATTCTCCTCCACATGTGTCTCGACTTTGAATAACAAAATAAACTTCTTCCAAAAACCAGGGCAGCTGAGCCTTGTGTGTATAAAAGCCGCTGCAAGGCAGGCAGTACTTTGCTGCAAGGTGATATGTGAAAAGGAGTTGCTGGAAAGGCAAAATCAAAATTAAGTGGAGAGCAGTCATAAATAAAAGTTCTCAGCAGTCCTGAGAAACAGAAGACAAATGGATTAAACCTGATCCAGAACTGACAAGAATTCTGGAGGAATCATAGAATTGTTGGGGTTAGAAAGGACCTCAAGGCACAGCCAGTTCCAACCCCCCTGCCATGGCCAGGGACACCTCACACTGCAGCAGGTTGCTCACAGCCACCTCCAGCCTGGCTGCAAACACCTCCAGGCAGGAGGCTTCCACCACCTCCCTGGGCAACTTGTGCCAGGCTCTCACCACCCTCATGGGGAAGAACTTCTTCCTAACATCCAATCTGAATCTCCCCACTTCTAGTTTTGTTCCATTCCCCCCAGTCCTATCACTCCCTGACACCCTCAAGAGTCCCTCCACAGCTTTCTTGTAGTCCCCTGCAGATACTGGAAGGCCACAAGAAGGTCTCCTCAGAGCTGTCTCCTCTCCAGACTGAACAGCCCCAACTCTTTCAGTCTGTCCTCATAGCAGAGCAGCTCCAGCCCTCTGCTCATCCTCATGGCCCTTCTCTGGACACCTTCCAGCACCTCCAGATCCTTCCTGGAACAGAGGCTCCAGAACTGGACACAGTAATGCAGGTGGGGTCTCAGCAGAGCGGAGTAGAAGGAGAGGATCACCTCCTCTGACCTGCTAACAATCTTCTCCTAAAGCAACCCAGGAGTTGCATTAAGACACCTCTGACTTTTTTTTGCTGCAGGTGCTTGTTACTGGTTCACATTCAGCTTGCTGTCCACCAAGGCTCCTGGTTTCTTTCCTGCAAAGAGCTGCTCTTAAACTGGTCAGCTCCCAGCACGAACTGGTGTATGGGACTGCAGCAATTTGCAGTTCCCTTGGTTGAAATGCATGAGGTTGCTGTCAGCATATTTCTCCAGCTTGTTAAGGTCCCTCTGGATGGCAGTGTACCCCTCTTTCCCTTACTAGCACAGCAAATCTCTCTCCAGATAATTTTCCTAGCCTGGGATTGCTTACAAGTAATTTAACCCCTGGTCTGAAGGGAAACTGACTGTAGCAAAGGGTGTTCTTGAAACCAAGATTCTCCAGGGGCCACTTCATCCTTTGACACCAAATGATATACGTGCAGACATACAATAAATTAAATACAGAATGAAGCAATCATGTTTGAATTTGGTTTTTCATCTAGTGGGAAGAAGCCAGGCCCTTCTGAAACTGGCATGAATTTAAGAGGACTGGTGTAGCAGACTGTTGTTTGGGGATGCTTTAGGTGGCAATGAGAAATGCATTTTACTGTAGGAGGTCAAATCTTGACAGCTGAGGTGGTCCTGTCTGCTCTGTAACTCTATTGGGCTCTGCCCAGCCAATTTCAAATGAAAAGAGCTATGTTTCAGCATTCTTGTTCACTATGTCTCTTCTCCATAGTGCCTTATTATTATTACAATTTAATGTAGTAGCAACTAACTGGCAGAGTCAGGTTATACTGCAGAGTGCTAAACAAACATAATAAATGACATGACAGTCCCTGCCACAATGCATGGACTTCACTCTGACAGGCCTAGAGCCAGTGAAGGGAAAAGAAATGATCTATTCTGACAAGATTCTGAAGGTATTTAAAACAGATGGGAAACCCCAGACTCTGTATGAATGTCCTCTTTAACCATCTTGGATTGACACGAGGTAGCTTATTTCATGCAGATTGCTGTACAGAGCTGGACCAGCAGCTTGGATTTCCATACCAAAGTCTCATGGACAAGTGTGTAGATCCATATACGAGGAGGCAGTGCAAACACTTACTCTTGGAGTATTTGTCTTGCCTCATTTTATGCTTTTCGTGGCACTTCCTGAAGTTCACAGCTAAAGTGTCTGCATTGTCCACTTTCAAAGTCTGTCTAATGGCAAACAGATGTGACCTGGGCATGCCAAGCTTTCCCTTGCCATTGGAAAACAGATAGAGGAATTATGGCTGCATAAAGCAAAGGCCACACTCTGGTTTGGAAGCAGACAGTCCTTTCCTGGCCTGCTGAAAAAATAAGCACGTTTCAGACTGCTAGAGGCTTTAAGCTGTGATTGATCTCTCCTAATATCTGGCATCAAAATTAACCAATTCATGTAAAAACATTTTTAATTAATATGTGGTGGGTTGAAATTCCCACCACCCCCTCCCCCAGAATCATTAACTTTGCCAGAGCAGTTCTGTTGGAAGCAAATGGAAGCTGTATTTGCAGGCGAAAACTACAATCTGCAATGGAATGCAATGAACATGTCCAAAATCTAGAGGGTTTACAATATTTACAGGCATTTACAACTAACAAACAGCACAAACCCTGCCCTGGTCAGAGACCATGGAAGCTGTCTCTCTGCCCCCTCACCCCCTGTCCAAAAGGGAGAAAGGAGCTGAGAAAAAGTAGCTGTTAGACTCCACCAAAACAATGCAGCCAAGGTCAAGCAGAAGCAGATTAGTCTCCCTTCAGAGCATGAAGTGAGCAGAGAAGAGGGAAGATTGTTTTGGTACAACCAGTCTCAGAGCAGATATCTCTCCAGTGGATTTGTTTAGATCTACCTTTGGTTTTCCCTTCTCACACCCAATAGTGATTTATTTATTTATTGGAGATTGGACATTTATTTATTGGAGATTGGACGTGGCACTTGGTGCCATGGTCTCGTTGTGGGGTCTGTTGGGACAGGTTGGACTTGATGATCCTTGGGGTCTCTTCCAACCTTGGTTATACTGTGATACTGTGATTTACATTTTTCTACTTTCCTGCTCGGAATCTGTAACAAAATTTAAAGGCATAGCCTAAAACTACCACAATACCTTAAACCAGGGTGTTCCTTATTGCTATCAGGACACAAAAAAAAAACCCCAGCCTTAAACCAGTGAACAAGCCTTGCCCCTGGATTCCTTCCTATTTCCTTGCTCACATTCTGTGTGAGGTATCCAGCTGGTCACAAATGGACTTTGTGGCCTTAAAATGTGGGAAATTGTCTGTAACTGCTATAAATGCAAAGTGAATTATCTGCAACCACTATAAATGTAAAGTGCTCCTATTCCTATTTGTTAACATCAGGGAAAATATGCCTGTGTGTCTTCACACTGATGCATTTGGCAAGTAAATATTAACATCACACAGTATTATGTGCATTAGCATCATGGATGACCAAGAGTCTTTAATATATTTGCCTGCTCGGATTCTGAAACAAAGAATTGCTGTTAGGAACAGGAGTGTAGAAGTGGAAAGAAAGAGAAAAATAAAGGAGTAAGGGGGGTGGGAACCAAAACATTTTGCATAATGAATTCCCTAGATTCTGATATTGTTCAGTGAAGTAGAATTCCATGCAGAGAACTGCAAGATGGAGATTTTGAGAGGAAACTAAGCTAATTTAGGACCACACTTAATTAATAAAAGAAAGTGTGTGGAAAAACAGGGAGAAGCTGAGTTTTAACGGGGGGAGAGACTACAGGGCAGCATAGTGTTCTGTATTTACTGGGATCCTGGCTATGGTGACAGGTACCAGGGTGAAAATCAGCAACATTGGCCTTGTCAGTCATATTAACCTTGCACAGGATAGTGTGTGCACACTCGTGTTTTTATGGATCTAGACACAGTTCTGTGAAAATGGAGGCATAAATTCATAGATTCGTAGAGTACCAGGTTGGAAGGCAGCTCAAGGATCATCCAGTCCAGCCTGTCAGGGTAAGAGCATAGTTTAAGTGAGCTGGCCCCAGCACCCTCTCAAACTGAGCCTTCAAACATGGAAAGAGAGATTTGCCATTGGAACGTGTTGTCCAGGGAGGTGGTGGAGTCACCATCACTGGAGGTGTTTAGGAAGAGACTGGATCAGGCACTTGGTGCCAGGGTTTAGTTGATTAGATGGTGTTGGGTGATGGGTTGGACTGGATGATCTCAAAGGTCTTTTCCAACCTGGTTAATTCTTTATTCTATATTCCTTTCTACTAGGGAGCCTGAAACTGGACACAGCACTCCAGGTTTCTCACCAGTGCCTTAAGTTGATTAGAGGGCTGGAGCACCTGTCCTATGAGGACAGACTGAGAGAGTTGAGACTACCCAGTCTGGAGAAGAGAAGGCTCCAAGAAGACTTAATTGTGGCCTTCCAGTATCTGAAGGGGGCTACAAGAAAGCTGGGGAGGGACATTTGAGGGTGTCAGGGAGTGATAGGACTGGGGAGATTGGAACAAAACAAGAAGTAGGTAGATTCCAAATGGGTGTTAGGAAATTCTTCCCATGAGGGTGGTGAGAGACTGGCATAGATTGCCCAGGGGGGGTGGTGGAAGCCTCATCCCTGGAGGTTTTTGCAGCCAGGCTGGAGGTGGCTGTGAGCAACCTGCTGTAGTGTGAGGTGTCCCTGGCCATGGCAGGGAGGTTGGAACTGGCTGATCCTTGAGGTCCCTTCCAACCCTAACAATTCTGTGATTCTGTGAGTTTATTCCAGTGTTTAATCTTGTGAATGGTGAAAAAGTTTTTTGTGGCACCCAGTCCAAATCTCTCCCATAGCAACTTGTCCCCATTAGCCCTCGTCTTTGCTTCCTGTGCAAGACCTCCCCCCTGCCGTGAAACCAACACCATACATTTTTAATTGTTCATAGCAGTTGCAATGGGTTATAAACCTTAAACTCTGCACAAACCTTAAAGGTCACCAATATTACTGAAAGCCAAAGTTAAGCTTTCACAGATGAGAAATGCCGGGAGAACAGCAGCAGTGGAATTTATCCCACCAGATGAATTTCTGTCCTATGGTTGCAGAATGAATCTCTTTCTTTTTTTCTTTAAATGGGTAAAGGGAAGGGACAGTCAGCCTGAGATTTACACCTGATTTGTGTTATAGTAATCTTTGAAATTAAGAAGTGTATCCTTGCATTTCATTAAATTCTGGCTAATGAGATAACTGTCTTCCCAAGGAGGGAGTGATGAAGTACTCATGCCATAAAGCATAAATTAATGCTGCAAGGTTAAACACTGGAACTAACTCATGTTTCAACAAAAGCCCCTACCAGCAGTTAAATTAACTGACATAAATACCATAAAATCTGTCTTTATTTTAGTCTCAGATGATGCTTCTTTTTACACCCCTGCTTTCAGTTTGTATAACTCATTTTTGCACATCATTGCATGCATCATTTGCCATTTAAAGAATCAGCTACAACTGAGAAAAGAAAGGGGGGAGGAAAAAAAAGAGAGAGATTTAAGGAATCAAACACTCAGGGTGAAAAAAAGAACCTGTAGGTATGAGGAATAGCCCTCATCAGGCCATATTTTGCCAGGACTCTTGAATGAAAATCCCACACCAGACAACCACCGTTCAAAGAAATGGTTAATGATGTTGGGAATAAAGAAATCTACTTTCTTGGGGTTGTTGGGGGTTTTTTTTGTCCCTGTATTTTTTTTGCCTAGATGTTTAGGGAAAGAAAAAAAATAGAATCAAATAAAATACAATAAAATACAACTAAATAAAAGAAGATAAAATGGTATAAGATAAAATGGTATAAAATAAAATGATATAAAATAAAACCATATAAAATAAAACCATATAAAATAAAACCAAATAAAATAAGATAAAATGATATCAGATAAAATGATATCAAATAAAATGATATCAAATAAAATGATGTAAGATAAAATACAATAAAATAATACCAAATAAAATAAGATAAAATGATATAATATAAAATTATATAAAATAAAATGATAAAAGATAAAATACAATAAAATAAAACCAAATAAAATAAGATAAAATGATATAAAATAAAATGAGATAAGATAAAATACAATAAAATAATACCAAATAAAATAAGATAAAATGGTATAAAATAAAATGATATAAAATAAAACCATATAAAATAAAACCATATAAAATAAAACCAAATAAAATAAGATAAAATGATATCAGATAAAATGATATCAAATAAAATGATATAAGATAAAATACAATAAAATAATACCAAATAAAATAAGATAAAATGATATCAGATAAAATGATATCAAATAAAATGATGTAAGATAAAATACAATAAAATAATACCAAATAAAATAAGATAAAATGATATCAGATAAAATGATATCAAATAAGATGATATAAGATAAAATACAATGAAATAATACCAAATGAAATAAAATAAAAGGAAATAAAATAAAATAAAAGGAAAGGAAATAAAATAAAATAAAAGGAAAGGAAATAAAATGAAAGGAAATAAAATGAAAGGAAATAAAACACAATAAAATAAAACCAAATAAAATAAAATAAAATAAGATAAAATTATATAAGGTAAAAATGATATAAAATAAAATGATATAAAAGGAAATGGAATAAAATGAAATAAAATGAAATAAAATAAAATAAAATAAAATAAAATGAAATAAAATAAAATAATATTAAATTAAATTAAATTAAATAGAATGAAGTAAAAAAAAAAACACAAAAAATGAAAGAAAATACAATGACAGAAAACTAAAGAAACTAAACTAAAAGGCAATGCAAGAAAATAAACTGCAATCAAATAAAACTCAATAAAATACCATAAAATCAATAAAATACCATAAAATAAGATATAAGAAAAAAAAAAAAAAAGAAGCTCAAGAAAAACCTGTGGTGATAATAGGTTTGATATATATTCTGGCAAAAATTATATCACATTAATGAGGTGGCTTAAAGGGCTCATGCATTTTGTAGGAGGCATTTCAATGTATTAGTATAATTAGCAGTGATGAGAAAACTGTTTGGAACTGAATTACCTCTCACGAGTTCATTTGAGCTATATGAAATTACACCATGCAAGAAGGAAAATTATGGAGCCATCCAGAGAGAGTTCATGCCTGATTTGATCATAGCCACTAATTGGATGATCATTTTCGTAAAGCTTTTCAAACGGTTGACAGTTTCTGCCTCTCATTTTTTTTAATGGACTGGCTCTTTATTTCCTGCACTAAGCAACCAAACATACATTTGTTCAAGATTTTTGGTGTTGCTACAGGGACCTACAGGTGTAATTGTCACAATCTGAGCAACCTTTGTCCCCTAATTAGCTGCTTTTTGGGGACCCCTGATGAGAGTCGCTGTTCTTGTTAACAATCTTAGAGAATACCTGATGAGTAAGACTCTCCAAAGTCTGATGCATGTCAGCACACACCATATGACAGCAATTTAATGAAGTTAAATCCTGCCCTGATTCTGATGGCTGGAGTAGCATCTGTGGTGCATAGCTTTTCAGGCCTCTTTCTCTATATTTTTTCCTTTTTTTTTTTGGTTTCCTTTTTCTTTTCCTTTATTTTTTTCCCCCTCACATGAATTAGGTGTTCTGCTGAAGGATAACAGGAAGGTGAAGGATGCAGGAAGGGAAGCTTATTAATGGAAATACTTTATGAGCTCCCTTTCTGTCCTTCCTAATATCCAGTAACACTGAGCAAATTGAAGTGGTGGTGCTAACCTGCTGCAGATATTTCAAATGAGATGCCTAATATCCATAAAATACTTCATGGAGGAGTTGTTAAGCATTTACCTCAGATCTCTTCTACTGGCTGTTTGGGTTTTTAACTAATACTCTTGGCAGCTTTTCTGTTGAGTGGGGATTATTGCTATTAATAATGTTTTTTCCCATTATTATTGTTATTATATTACATTTTAATCTTAATTATTATTGGGGTCTATTATTGTTTTTTTATTATTGGGTTGTTTATTATTACCATTATTAGTTTAGCATTATTATTGCTAGCACATTATATTTTTATCACAATTATTATTGGGGGTCCTTATTTTTTATTATTGTTATTGGTTTTATTATTCTTGTTTAGCATTATTCTTGTTTAGCATTATTCTTGTTAGCATATTATATTTACATAGAATACATAGAATAAAAATTTTTTTATCATAATTATTATTGGGGGTCCTTATTTTTTATTATTGTTATTGGTTTTATTATTATTGTTTAGCATTGTTCTTGTTTAGCATTATTATTGTTGGCATATTATATTATTGGGGTTTTATATGGGGTTTATTATTGGTTTATTAGCATTATTATTGTTAATATTACTGGGTTTGGTTTATTATTATTATTCATAGTATCATAGTATCAGTCAGGGTTGGAAGGGACCACAAGGATCATCTACTTCCAACCCCCCTGCCATGGGCAGGGACACCCCACACTAGATCAGGCTGGCCAGAGCCTCGTCCAGCCTGGGCTTAAACACCTCCAGGGATGGGGCCTCAACCACCTCCCTGGACAACCCATTCCAGGGCTTCACCACTCTCATGGGGAAGAACTTCCTCCTCACCTCCAGCCTGAATCTCCCCACCTCCAGCTTCATTCCGTTCCCCCCCCAGTCCTATCACTACCTGACACCCTAAATAGTCCCTCCCCAGCCTTCTTATATCCCCCTTCAGATACTGGAAGGCCACAATGAGGTCACCTCAGAGCCTTCTCTTCTCCAGACTGAACAGCCCCAACTCCTTCAGTCTGTCCTCAGAGGAGAGGTGCTCCAGCCCTCTGCTCATCCTCGTGGCTAATTATTAATTACCATTGCTATTATATGACATTTTATCATGATTATTATTGGGTTTATTATTGTCTTTATTACTTTTTATCATTGTTAATCACTATTATTGTTAGTATATTAGATTTTATCCTTATTATTATTACTAGCATATTATATTTTATCACAATTATTACTGGGTTTATTATTGTCTTTATTATTTTGTCGTTATCATAATTGTTTATTGTTGTTATTGTTAGTATAGTCTATTTTATATTTATTATTATTGGGATTTATTATTGTTTATTATTAGTTTATTATTATTCTTCTTGGGTTGTTTATTATTGTTGTTGTTGTTGCTGTTGCTGTTGTTGTTGTTGTTGCTATTATTACCTTTTCCCTTTCTTTAATACAAGCATTTCCCAGTAAGATTTAGACTTAGTGCCATCCCAAGTGTAAATTATTACTTAAACCCCAGTACTTTCCACAAGCAACACATCTGCCTTGCAAAGAACACAAGAAAACAAGAGAATGGCTTTCCAGTTTCTTCAAAGAAAAAACAATATGGAAGAATAAGCTTCAGAATAATTTAGCTCAATGATAAGACAGAATTCAGCGTGGATAACCCTGCTGAAGCACACAGGATCCTGTAGAGTGTTTGTGTGCACTGCTTTGGGAAACTCCTTGTGGTTTTTTGCAGCCTCTTGAAGGTGCAGATGCTCCTTCTCTGTTGTGGTGGGTTGAAATTATCCCCCCAACTAATCTGAGAGACTACCCACCCCCCCATCCATAGAAAACAGCCCTGCCCACATTATTGCTAAGGCTACTATGTCGTAATCTCAGTCTCTGGATTGGTTTGGGTTTGCCCCAAACTCAGGTACTTTGATCTGCGTGAACCAAGGACACCTCATCGCAGTGGGCAGCAAAGGCTCGTCCTCTACAGTTGCCAGGACACCACTCCCTTCCACTCATGCCTAAGGTTTGCCCTCTCAGTCCTCCACAAAAGGCACAGCAGCATCTTCTTTTTGTGCTTGTTAGAGCAGCCACCTTCTCTGAGTAGTATTTCAATGAGGCTAACTCAAGGACTTCACAGAATCACCGAAGCTGGAAGAGACCTCAAAGATCATCGAGTCCAACCTGTCACCACAGACCCCATGACTAGACCATGGCACCAAGTGCCACATCCAATCCCCTCCTGAACACCTCCAGGGATGGTGACTCCACCACCTCCCTGGGCAGTCCATTCCAACAGCTAACAACTCTCTCAGTGAAGAACTTTCTCCTCACCTGCAGCCTAAACTTCCCCTGGCACAGCTTGAGACTGTGTCCTCTTGTTCTGGTAGTTGGTGAAATTCCCAAGGTCATCTGGATCTTTAATTTTTAGCACAGCAAAAAAGAAAATTGCCAGAGCAGCTCAGTTTGGGTTGGAAGCAGATGAAGCTCTATTTACCAAGGAAACTACAATCTAGAAATCTGAAATGTAATTAACATGCACAAAATATACTACACTTGCATGGACCTACAACTTATAAGCAACACAAGGACCCCCCCTGGACAAAACCAAGGGGCTACCAATAGTTCCTCCCTCTCCCTGCTCTTGCCCCCTGTAAAAAAGACAAGAGAAGAGCAGAGAGTAGCTTGTTAGTTGTTTAGCCACAACAATAATGCAGCCAAGGTCAACAATAGCCAAGCAAAAGCCACCAGCAAGCAGCAGCTGGAGCAAAGAAGCTGAGAAGCAGACAGAATAGTTTATACAACTAACTTTATGTTAGTTATCAGCCCAGGGGGATTATTTAGACCTTATCATTATTTTCCCTTTCCATCCAATGGTAATTTATTTACATTCTACCACTTTCTACTCAAGATCTGTGGAAAATTTCCCAGGCATCAGCCTAAAACTGCCACATCTATTCATAAGCCTTCCAGTAATCCCTTGTAGAGAGAACTCCAGCACTTGTCTAGATGCTATTAGTGGATAAATACAGTTTGAAGCAAAAACGTTGCAATCACAAAGACTATTATATTCTCATAAAGCTCTCATGTTTCACTAGGCTTTATGGAAATATACCCAGAAAATGCTCTTTATAACTTCCAAGCCTCTAAACTACCTTACATTGACTGAATGTAAGGAATAGCTCCGTGCTATAGAAGTGTCCCTTAACTGAGTGCAGAGAATCATAGAATAGTCAGGGTTGGAAGGGACCTCAAGGCTCAGCCAGTTCCAACCCCCCTGCCATGGGCAGGGACACCTCACACTACAGCAGGTTGCTCACAGCCACATCCAGCCTGGCTGCAAACACCTCCAGGCAGGAGGCTTCCACCACCTCCCTGGGCAACCTGTGCCAATGTCCCAACACCCTCATGGGGAACAACTTCTTCCTAACATCCACGCTGAATCTACCCATTTCTAGTTTTTTTCCATTACCCCTAATTCTATCACTCCCTGATACCCTCAAAAGTCCCTCCCCAGCTTTCTTGCAACCCCCTTCACATACTGGAAGGCCACAATTAGGTCTCCTCAGAGCCTTCTCTTCTCCAGACTGAACAGCCCATACTCTCTCTGTCTGTCCTCATAACAGAGCAGCTCCAGCCCTCTGCTCATCCTTGTAGTCCTTCTCTGGACACCTTCCAGCACCTCCAGATCTTTCCTGTACTAGGGGCTCCAGAAACTGGACACAGTGCTCCAGGTGTGGTCTCAGCATAGTGGAGCAGAGGGGGAGAATCCCCTCCCTTGACCTGCTGGCTGTGTTTCTCTTGCTGCAGCCCGGCATGTGGTTGGCTTATCATCAATGATAAGAGATTATGGCTTTTAACTGCAGACTCCTAGCAGGCTGGGCAGTTTTTCTCCATTATGCAGCAATGAATCAAACAATATTAAGATCATGGAGTCTTACAGAAACTTGGCAACATGATACAATTGCACCAAAAAGCCACTTACAGATTATTTCCACATGACAAACCTACCCCCCATAGATTTTTATACAGCACAGCTTCAAGTGCAGTTAAGTTGGGTTCATTTTTCACATTGCCTGTCTTTTTGCACCTGAAACTTGCAGCTTCCTGAGGGTGTGGAAGAGTGATGCTTTATTCTATGCAAGAAAAAAAAAATCAGCTGAATCAAACAGAATGTTGAAGCTAAGGTTCTTTCCAAATGGGAGAGACTCACAGAATCAGAGAATTGTTAGGGTTGGAAGGGACCTCAAGGATCATCCAGTTCCAAACCCCCTGCCACGGCCAGGGACACCTCACACCACAGCAGGTTGCTCACAGCCACATCCAGCCTGGCTGCAAACACCTCCAGGGATGAGGCTTCCACCACCTCCCTGGGCAACCTGTGCCAGTCTCTCACCACCCTCATGGGGAACAACTTCTTCCTCACATCCAATCTGAATCTACCCATTTCTAGTTTTGCTCCATCCCCCCCAGTCCTATCACTCCCTGACACTCTCAAAAGTCCCTCCCCAGCTTTCTTGTAGTCCCCTTCAGATCCTGGAAAACCACAATTAGGTCTCCTTGGCACCTTCTCTTCTCCAGACTGAACAAGCCCAGCTCCCTCAGTCTGTCCTCATAGGAGAGGAGCTCCAGCCCTCTGATCAACTTTAAGGAATGCAGAACCTAATAGGAACGAGATGGTAAATGGCCCTCAGAACCAACCCATCAGACTTCAAGTAGTTTTATTTGTGGGAGCTCTTTAAATCAGCCAAAGAAAATCGCATCCTGCTCCCGGGGAATATTTTTCTTTTACTGAGAAAATTATTTGCCTTTTATTATTTTTTTCTTAATCCTCACATTTAATGGGGGGTTGGAGGGTAGAAGCAGATTCCTGGAAGTCAGCAGTACCTCAAAGAAATATTACTGAGAAAGACTTCAAGAAATTCCCTTAGCAGCCTGACCCAGGATATTAACCCTGCAGCCTTCAGCACAGCCACCAGTTTCACCACTAGGAGAGACAGCTACGCTTCCAGATGCTGATGTTGGAAAAAATGTGTTCCCAAGACTCAGTATCTGCTTCCTGAAATCAACTAAGTCTTCTGTTGACTGAAAAGAATGTTCAGCAAAAGAAAACAAAGAGGAATATTACTTTTTATAGAATAACTTTCTCCCCACAGCACCCTGCAGCATTGGTGTTTATGGAGCTTCCTTTCCTGGTTTTCTAAACAGAGTCATGGAATCATAGACTCATAGATTGGTCTGGGTTGGAAGGGACCTCCAAAAGTCATCCAGTCCAACCCCCCTACAGTCAGCAGGGACATCCTCCACTAGATCAGGTTGCCCAGAGCTCTCTCAAGCTTCACTTTGCATAACTCCAGGGATGGGCTCCTCAACCACCTCCCTGGGCAACCTGTTCCAGTGTTCCACCACCCTCATAGTAAAAACTTGTTCCTAACATCCAATCTCAATCTGCTCTGCTCTAGTTGAAGCCATTGTCCCTCATCCTGTCCCCACAGGCCTTTGCAAACAGCCTCTCTCCATCCTTCCTGTAGCCCCCTTCAGGTACTGGCAGGTTGCTGTTAGGTCTGTCTGGAGCCTTCTCTTCTCCAGGCTGAGCACCCCCAGCTTCCTCAGCCTGTCCTTGTAGCATAGCAAAGCTGCTCCACCCCCCTGATCATTTTCATGGCCCTCCTCTGGACCCTCTCCATCAGGTCTATGTCCTTCATATACTGAGGGCTCCAGAGCTGAACACAATGCTCCAGGTGAGGTCTCACCAGAGGAGAGCTAAGTGGCAGAATTACCTCTCTGGCTCTGCTGGCAACGCTGCTTTGGATGCAGCCCAGGATGTCATTTGCCTTCTGTGCTACCAGCTCACACTGCCTGCTCATGTCCAGCTTCTCAGCCATTAGCACCCCCAAAATCTTTATACACAGAAAATGGTGTCTCACTACTTTTTCCACAGATTCTGCTACTGGAGACATTATATTATCAAGTCTAATATCATCCTCACTGAGAGGTGCATTACATTTAGCATACTAATCAGAGTGGGGAAGGGGAAGGGAAAAACACCAAATTGTGCACTGCATTATTTGTAGCCCAGCCAGAGAAACCTCAGAACTTTGTGAAACCTAATTCTCAGAGCTTACCAAGTCAAAAGTGATAAAAGGCAACATCCATCCCCATTAATAGCTCCACTGACTTCAATGGAGTGGCAGCAAGAACAAGTTTGGCCCGGTCTCCTGGGTATGACAGACTGTTCACATGTTCTCTAGAACTCCTTCTGGGTCTGTTCCAACAGTTCTTTTAATTTTTTTTCCCTTCTCTTAAAGAAGAGAAGAATCTCCTCTTAAAATGAGGAAATGAGAAGGGAAGGAGCTGCTCGTGTGGCCAGTTCCCTCTTTCACACATTAAGCAGAATTTCAGCTGCTGGGCCATTCTCATTTCAACTGCACTCTTACCCTGACAGGTTGGACTAGATGATCCCACAAGTCCTGTGAGGAGAGGCTGAGGGAGCTGGGGTTGCTTAGCCTGGTGAAGAGGAGCCTCAGGGGAGACCTTATTGCTCTCTACAACTCCCTGAAGTGAGGTTGTAGCCAGGTGGGGGTTGGTCTCTTCTCCCAGGCAAGCAGCCTGGGACAAGGTCTCAAGCTGTGCCAGGGGAGGTTTAGGCTGGAGGTGAGGAGAAAGTTCTTCCCAGAAAGAGAGATTGACCATTGGAATGTGCTGTCCAGGGGGGTGGTGGAGTTCTCATCCCTGGAGGTGTTTAAGAAGAGCCTGGATGAGGCACTTCACAGTATCACAGTATAACCAAGGTTGGAAGAGACCCCAAGGATCATCAAGTCCAACCTGTCCCAACAGACCTCACAACTAGACCATGGCACCAAGTGCCACGTCCAATGTCCCCTTGAACACCTCCAGGGACGGCGACTCCACCACCTCCCTGGATGCCATGGTTTAATTGATTAGATGGTGTTGGGTGATAGGTTGGACTGGATGATCTCAAAGGTCTTTTCCAACCTGGTTAATTCTATTCTATTCTATTCTATGCTATGCTATGCTATGCTATACTATGCTATGCTATGCTATGCTATGCTATGTTATGCTATGCTATTCTATTCTATTCATCAATTCCATTCCATTCCATTCCATTCTATCCCATCCTATCCTATCCTATCCTATCCTATCCTATCCTATCCTATCCTATCCTATCCTATCCTATCCTATCCTATCCTTCAGGTCCCTTCTAACCTGAATTCTATGAGTCTATGAATTTCCTTCTGGGACAAGAGGGGGAAATACTGACTGTGCTTAATTGCTTGCAAAACATCATCTGCTGAGTGTCTAAGTGCAGAATTTGTGGCACCTGTGAACATGTTTGCAGAAGATTAATCCACAGAAAGAAGCAACAATCCTGGGCCTCTTAATTTCTATTTTATATTATTTCTCTTTATTGTATATTTTATTTTATTTATTTTTATCGTTTATTTTAAATTATTTCTATTTATTGTATCTTTTAAAATAGTTTTATTGATTGTGTATTTTACCTTGTTTCTCTTTTTGTGTATGTTGAACACTTTGTATTGATTGTTCATTTTATATTATTCCTCTTGATTGTATAATTTATATTATTTCTATTTTTGTATAATTTAAATTCTTTGCATTTATTGTTTCTTTTACATTATTTCTGATCATTGTATATTTTGTATTATTTCTATTATTATATATTTTAAATTATTTCCATTGATTGCCTGTTTTATATTATTTCTATTTATTGTGTCTTTTAAACCATTTATATCCATTTTATATTTTATATTATTTTTTTAATTGGTTTTATTTTTTAGATTTTAAATTATTTATGTGATTGTTTGATATTATTATTTTTACATATATCACAGTACATTACAAATTGGGAGAGACCTCCAGAAATCCTCCAGTCCAACCCCCCTGCCAGAGCACCATCACCCAGGGCAGGCTGCACAGGAAGGCATCCAGTTGGGGTTGGAAAGCCTCCAGAGAAGGAGACTCCACAACCTCTCTGGGCAGCCTGCTCCAGGGCTCTGGCACCCTTACTGTAAAGAAGTTATTGCTCATGCTCAGATGAAATCTTCAATGTTCAAGCTTGTATCCTTTGTTTCTTGTCTTATTACGTATGGTTTTTATATATATATGTGTGTGTGTGTATACATATATAGATAAAATATTCTCTTCATAACATTCCAGAGCTGCTTTTCAATAGAATGGAATGGAATGGAATGGAATGGAATGGAATGGAATAGAATAGAATAGAATAGAATAGAATAGAATAGAATAGAATAGAATAGAATAGAATAGAATAGAATAGAATAGACCAGGTTGGAAGAGACCTTCAAGATCATCACGTCCAACCCATCAACCAATCCAACCCACCTAATCAATTAAACCATGGCACCAAGCACCCTATCAAGTCTCCTCCTGAACACCTCCAATGATGGTGACTCCACCACCTCCTTGGGCAGCTCATTCCAATCACAGAATCCCTTCTACAAAACAGAAAGTAAGAACATTTTGCCTTTTCATGTCATGCCCTGTGTGTAAAGCCTTTCCTCAGCCATGTTAGGCACTCTACAACTGTTATTGATCCGTGGGTTAAACTCTGCATTCCATATTAATATCTTTATGATCAAACTGTTGATCAATGACCATTAAAAGTTGCCCATCACTCCAAGTGTTTGTCTTTTTCAAACCTTTAGAATCATAGAAATGTCAGAGTTGGAAGGGACCTCAAGGCTCAGGCAGTCCCAACCCCACTACCATGGGCAGGGGCACCTCACACCACAGCAGGTTGCTCACAGCCACATCCAGCCTGGCTGCAAAAACGTCCAGGGATGAGGCTTCCACCACCTCCCTGGGCAACCTGTGCCAGTCTCTCACCACCCTCATGGGGAACAACTTCTTCCTCACATCCAATCTGAATATACCCACTTCTAGTTTTGCTCCATCCTCCCCAGTCCTATCACTCCCTGACACCCTCAGAAGTCCCTCCCCAGCTTTCTTGGAGCCCCCTGCAGATGCTGGAAGGCTACAAGAAGGTCTCCTCCTCCACAGTCTTCTCTTCTCCAGACTGAACAGTCCCAACTCTTTCAGTCTGTCCCCACAGCAGAGCAGCTCCAGCCCTCTGCTCATCCTCCTGGCCCTTCTCTGGGCACCTTCCAGCACCTCCAGATCCTTCCTGGAATAGGGGCTCCAGAAACTGGATGCAGTGCTCCAGGTGGGGTCTCACCAGAGTGGAGTAAAGAGGGATAATCACCTCACTGGCCCTGCTTCTCTTGCTGCAGCCCAGGCTCTGCTTGGCTCTCTGGGCTGCAAGTGCTCACTGCTGGCTCCTGTTGAGCTTCTCCTCCCCCAGCACCCCCAGGTCCTTTTCTTCAGGGCTGCTCTCAAGCCAGCCCCTGCCCAGCCTACAGCAGTGCCTGGGATTGCCCTGACCCAGCTGCAGGACCTTGCACTTGGTCTTGTTGAACCTCATGAGGTTGTCATGGGCCCAGCTCTGCAGCCTGTCAAGGTCCCTTTGGACCAGCTCTCAACTGCACCACACATCTTGGTGTCATCAACAAACCTGCTGAGGGTGCACTCAATGCCACTGTCCATGGCACCAACAAAGATGTTAGACCAGACTGGTCCCAGGACTTGTCACTGGCCTCCACTTTACATGGACCCATTGACATCCACCCTTTGGCTGTGGCCACCAGGCCAGTTCTTTTTCTACTGAATTGTCCATCCATGGAACCCATCCTGCAGGGGCTTGGAGACCAGGATGTCATGCAGGACAGTGTCAATGCAGTTGCCCTGCTTGCAACTTCTCTGTGCTTGTCTGCTTTGGCACTGCAGGGAGGCAATAACTTTGCTATCTTCTCTTAAAATATAATAAATAAATAGTATAAGGTCTGTGTTGTTTATAAGAATCTATAAAAACAATACTGGGACTTCTTTAAACAATTTTAAGGTGGTTTTTTTTGGGGGGGAAAAGTGTTTTCAATTAATATTCACACTGAAATGATGTCATTCAAAACCTCTGGCACTGAACAAGATAAAGAGGCTTCTTGTTTTCTTTCCCAGGTTCACCTCCAAAACCCCACAGTGGCCATTCCTTAAGTCTAGCCACAGCTTCCACTTTGGACATTCCACCAGCTAGCACTTCCTAGCCAAGGAATTTCCACTCAGCATTTCCTCATTATATGAAGCAAAGAAGATTTACAAAATTAAGCATTTTTATGCATTTTTAGTCTTGTAGGCACCTATGTGCCTTTAAATTCTGCTTCATTTTTCTCTAGGAGTCTATCTTTGAATCACAGAATCACAGAATGTTAGGGGTTTGAAGGGAACTCCAAAGTTCATCCAGTCCATACCCCCTCCCAGAGCAGGGACACCCAGGGTAGGTCAGACAAGAGTGCCTCCAGGCAGATTTTTAATGTCTCCAGTGAAGAAGGGACATTTGCCTCTTTGCTGTCTCTTTGCTGATGTGATGTGTCCTTGTTTCACTTGATTTGTTCCATGAGACTCTAGAATACCTGCCTAGCTCAATTTAATTATTCTTTGATACTTTTACAAGTCTGAGGCAATATCTAAACTGAAGAGAAGATTATCCATTGTCCTGTTACCAATAATTGGGGCAAACTGCTGGGTGGGCAATAAAGATGTAGCTGTAACATCAGCTGAGAGCTGGGAGTGATTTGCCTGGAGAAGAGGAAGCTCACGGGATACCTTATTGCCATCTACAACTCCCTGAAGGGAGGTTGTAGCCAGGTGGGGCTTGGTTACTTCTCCCAGGCAACCAGCACCAGAACAAGAGGACACAGTCTGGGGAGGTTTAGGCTGGGGAGGTTTAGGCTGGATGTTAGGAGGAGGTTTTCCGCAGGCAGAGAGATGTCCATTGGAATGTGCTGCCCAGGGAGGTGGTGGAGTCACCATCACTGGAGGTGTTTAGGAGCCTGGATGAGGCACTCAGTGCCATGGTTCAGTTGATCAGATGGTGTTGGGTGATAGGTTGGACTGGAAGATCTCGAAGGTCTTTTCCAACCTGGGTGATTCGGTGATTCTGTGATTAGCAGGCCTGGTTTAACCTTCTCTTCACTAGTGACTCTGTCTCCTTCCAGCGAACAGAGAGTTTTCCATTCATTCTCTAAACAGATCCTCAGCAATTGTTTCCATGGAATAACCATACCCATACACATGCAGGTACAAAACGCCCCCACTTCTACAGCCTTTTAACTTATTGCTCTACAGAATCACCAAGGTTGGAAGAGACCTCAAAGATCATCAAGTCCAACCTCATAACTAAACCATGGCACCAAGTGCCACACCAAATCCCCTCTTGAACACCTCCAGGGATGGTGACTCCACCACCTCCCTGGGCAGCACATTCCAATGGCGAATGACTCTCTCAGTGAAGAACTTTCTCTTCACCTCCAGCCTAAACTTCCCCTGGCGCAGCTTGAGGCTGTGTCCTCTTGTTCTGGTGCTGGTTGCCTGGGAGAAGAGACCAACTCCCACCTGGCTACAACCTCCCTTCAGGTAGTTGTAGAGAGCAAGAAGGTCTCCCCTGAGCCTCCTCTTCTCCAGGCTAAACAATCCCAGCTCCCTCAGCCTCTTCTCCTAGGGTTTGTGCTCAAGGCCTCTCCCCAGCCTCATTGCCCTTCTCTGGACACATTCAAGAGTCTCAATGTCCTGCTTAAACTGAGGGGCCCAGAACTGGACACTGTTTTGGGGGGCTTTTTTTGCCCTTCCCTAATGAAACAAGGACCTTTAATCAAACCAAAGCATCCTTATGAATGGAGTTTCAGCCGCACAGCAAAGCCTTCCCTCTTGCTTTTGCACAGCAATAGTAGCAGGACATCTTTTTCTCAGTCTCTCCACTTGGAAAAGACACCGTTACCTAATGAGGGGGCACCAACAAGAATTCCACATCCCTACTGCTAGCTGAAATCTGCCAAGATTGGCTTGCTGCTTCGCTATATTTTTCCCTGCCAGAATTTCCCTGATTCTTTTTCCAATCCTTCATGAATCTATGGTGAGAACAAATGCAGAAAAAGCAGCATAAGGAAGACTCTTCAGCCTTGCTAAGATTTGGCTTAATTATTATGAGTTTGCCTTCTTTTTTTTTTTTTTCATTCACCCTCCTGCTCCCTCTCCCCAAAAGTACAAGTTTTGGGTTTTGAATATCTTTCTTTGAAAAAAATAAAAACCTCTTTCAGATCAGTTTCAAGCTCCTCAGAAGAGTTGTGAGAATTAGAAACTAGCTCTTTTTTTGTGTGTTTCTTGAACTGAAAAATTTACTTCTTCAGGCCAGCCCTGAAAGCCAACCACATCCTGGGCTCCAGCAAGAGAAGCAGAGGCAGCAGGGCCAGGGAGGGGATTCTCCCCCCTCTCCTCTGCTCTGGAGAGACCCCACCTGGAGCAGTGTGTCCAATTATGGAGCTCCTAGTGCAGGAAGGATCTGGAGGTGCTGGAAGGTGTCCAGAGAAGGGCCACGAGCATGAGCAGAGGGCTGGAGCTGCTCTGCTGTGAGGACAGACTGAGGGAAATTGGGGTTGTTCAGTCCGGAGAGGAGACAGCTCTGAGGAGACCTTCTTGTGGCCTTCCAGTATCTGCAGGGGACTACAAGAAAGCTGGGGAGGGACTTTTGAGGGTGTCAGGGAGTAATAGGACTGGGGTGAAGTGGAACAAAGCTAGAAGTGGGTAGATTCAGATTGGATGTTAGGCAGAAGTTTTTCACCATGAGTGTGTATGAGAGACTGGAAGAGTTTGCCCAGGGAGGTGGTGGAAGCCTCCTGCCTGGAGGTGTTTGCAGCCAGGCTGGAGGTGGCTGTGAGCAACCTGCTGTAGTGTGAGGTGTCCCTGCCCATGGCAGTGGGGTTGGAACTGGCTGATCCTTGAGGTCTCTTCCAACCCTGACAATTCTATGATTCTATGATACTACGGTTCTCTTCAGGCTCCACACTGTAGCTCAGCTGCAGTAACTGTAGAGACTGTGGTGTTAGCAGAACTCTGACTTTTTTTCCGTGCTAATGCTTCAAATCTGCATTTTAGCAGAGCTAAAAATCCAGGGTCTGCCTATAGATTGGGACCAAGTGAAAGGTTGCTGTTCAAGACACACCACATTTTTAGACAGGAGGAATTCTGTATAACCCTCAGGCTCTGTAATGTTACCTGCAGAGAAAGGCACCATAACAGAATTAACTCACAGGCACTCTTACAAAGGTAATGTTCCCAGTATTCAAGACCTGTTAGTTTTTCATTTCAGAGAAAGCATTTTTAATCACTAGAAAGACAAGCAAAACCATGGGAGCAGAAAAGCAGCAGAGCCCCCCAGAGACATCTAAACGACAGGGAGATAAAGTATGGCTCGCAATGAATATTCTCAGTTCACTTGGAAGACAAGGGCCACATGCTCAACCTTTGTAAATCAGCATAATTCAGGTGAAGTCAATGGTGCTACAACCATTTGTCCCAGCTACACTTGCAGCTCAAGATCCATTCCCCAATTTGTTTATCATATACTGAATAAAACCTCCTGAGGTGCATTGGTAACGGGAGGTAAAAATCTATAGCCTCTGTGACACTAACTCCACACAAACACTGATAATGCAAGAGATTTCTCTTTTGTTTTTTCTTTTCTTTTTTTTTTTTTTCCCTGCCTGGAAGCACTTAAGAGGGGGAAAAAAAAAAAAAGAAAGAAAGGGAAAGCACTTAAGAATATTAATCATTTGTGGACCATTTCATTACACCACGGCCGTTATGGTGAAGTGACGTGTGAGGAGCTCGAAACTATTGCTCATCACACAATGATTTACCATAACTGTGTTCAGATTCTGTCTCGTTGCTCCCTGCTTTCATCAGCATACAGGGTGGCTTTTTTTTTTTTTAAAGGCTTACAATGTTTGATTTGTATTTAAAAGACCAATAAAAAGTAAAAAAAATAAAATAAAAAATCTCAAGACAAAGCATATGTCTCCTTGTATTTGCATGTCAACAGAACTCTCACAGCAGAGAGATCTGTGCCCAGTGTTTGCAGGGTGGTGTTGCATGCTACTTTAATGTACATCATGTGCGTTTAGCCAACCACATCCTGGGCTGCAGCAAGAGAAGCAGAGCCAGCAGGGCCAGGGAGGGGATTCTCCCCCTCTACTCTGCTCTGGAGAGACCCCCACCTGGAGTACTCTGTCCAGTTCTGGAGCCCCTAGTATAAGAGGGATCTGGAGGTGCTGGAAGGTGTCCAGAGAAGGGCCATGAGGAGGAGCAGAGGGCTGGAGCTGCTCTCATATGAGGACAGAGGGAGTTGGGGCTGTTCAGTCTGGAGAAGAGAAGGCTCCCAGGAGACCTTCTTGTGGCCTTCCAGTATCTGAAGGGGGCTACAAGAAAGCTGGGGAAAGAATACTTAGGGGGTCAGGCAGTGATAGGACTGACAGGGTTGGATCCAAGCTAGAGGAGGATAGATTTAGACTGGATGTTAGGAAGAAGTTCTTCCCCATGAGGGTGGTGAGAGACTGGCACAGATTGCCCAGGGAGGTGGTGGAAGCTTCACACCTGGAGGTGTTTATGTCCAGGCTGGATGTGTCTGTGAGCAACCTGACGCAGTGTGAGGTGTCCCTGCCCATGGCAGGGGGCTTGGGACTGGCTGATCCTTGAGGATTCCTAACAATTCTATGATTCTATGATAAAATAATTGGCAGTTCAGTTGCCCAGCTTTTCAGCATGTGAGTGTAACATGCACAGGAGCCGAGTCAAACACTTCTTTTCTCCATCTGAGGGCCAAGCTGAAAAACCCTGACTGCCATCTCTCTGCTTTTAAACACCTCCTCGCTTCCCAAATCCCTCTCGAGCGCACACCAATTACTGCGCGTTTGTGCGGTTTTCATCGCTCACAACCTTCTTTAGCCTCCATTATGGCGAACACGCTCAGCTCCTTGAACAAGTGCTCTCTGAGATGCCATCAGACCTCCATTCATTTCCACAGACACTTTTAAAACAGTAGTGAGATGGTTTCAACGTCTGTTGTTTTGCCCCATCCATTGAAGACGGATGAATGAATGGAGGGGTGCGTGACAACAGAAAGCCAAGGTGACAGGCTTAGATTAAACTAATACACCAACAATGGTATAATTAGTCAAGTACTAACAGCAAACCACACTTGTATTGAAACCTAGAAATAGCTGGAAATGAAAGGAAATCCCACAACAATGCGTTGGTTGGATAATAGCAAGGAACGATTTAATGGGAGGATAAACATTCAAGGCGCATTCACATTTCACGTGGAGTGCTCTTGGCTATTACGAGTCAAGAGCTCTTCACATGAAAGTAGCATGTTTCCAACTCTTTCAGAGATGATCAGCTGAAGGAGCCTTATTAATAGCTATGCAGGGGCTGTTGCATTGTCCTCCTGAGACATCTATCCACTTGAATTATTCTCAATTCTCTGCATTTCCCCGCTGCCACGTGAACCGGCCTGAACACAATGGGTCAGATGCTTGGCTGATGAGAAGCAGAAGCCAGTTTACACCAGTTAAAGAGCACTCCAGAAGCCTCTATTTAGTTAACTCTAAGCACAGAAGTCTTTTAAATACAATTCACTTTTCTGAGCTGAGTTTACAGATACAGAATACAGAATCAACCAGGTTGGAAAAGACCTCAGAGATCATCAAGTCCAACCTATCACCCAGCACCATCTAACCAACTAAACCATGGCACTGAGTGCCTCATCCAGGCTCTTTTTAAATACCTCGAGGGATGGTGACTCCACCACCTCCTTGGGCAGCACATTCCAATGGCCAATCTCTCTTGCTGGGAAGGATTTCTTCCTCACATCCAGTTTAAAGGACATCTCAGCACTGAGCACACTTCCGCACGAGCACAGGACAAATGGCACCAAAGGACTGCATGAAGTGATAAACACCATCCAGGTTACCTGCAGCAGAAGGTACCCTGCCAAGAGTTCTGTCAGAAGTGCATCAGCACTGAAATGACAAGAAACAGCTCCCAGAAACTGATCATTGAAGGGGCAAGCAGTTAGCAGCCCTCTTCAACCCTCTGCTACTTATGTTCCCCGAGACAACTCCTCGCAGGTTATTATTATGCCAGCTCCAGTAGAGGAGCAGAAGCTGGATGTGGTTCTGGACAACCTGATCCAGTGTGAGGTATGTGGCAGGAGGGTTGGAACTGGCTGATCCCTGAGGTCCCTTCCAAGTCTGACAATTCTGTGAGCCTGTGAAATTCTGATGCCTTCAAGAGAGTCCTTTCCCTTCTTTTTCCAAGGTTTTATGGCTCCTGCCTACCCCGCAGACCTAGGAGAAAATTCTCCCAACCCTGCAAAGGTTCCTGCAACATTCTTAATTGCTTCTTTGCTGCAGCCCAAGTTCTGATATTTTTTGACACTTTAACCACGCTATAGCTCAGAGCAAGGTTGCTATTAACAGCCAGCAAGTACTGAATTTGAAACCACATAGTGTTTTTACTCTTGCTGCTGCTGCTGGAACAGTAGTGAGAATTTTTCTTTGACAGAAAGCTTAATAGGCCTACACCTAGCAAGAGCTGGTTCAGTGCCTTTATCAAGTCTTAACCCTTGCTGTGTGGCAGTGGTTCCTAAAACAAGGCTATCCATGGGAACATAGAATCATAGAATTGTTAGGGTTGGAAGGGACCTCAAGGATCAGCCAATTCCAACCCCCTTGCCATGGCCAGGGACACCTCACACTACAGCAGGTTGCTCACAGCCACATCCAGCCTGGCTGCAAACACCTCCAGGGCTGAAGCTTCTACCTTCCCTTCCTGTGGCAGCTCCTCTGCTACAGCTTGCACCCATTGCCCCTTCTCCTATCATTGGACATCCCTGAGCAGAGCCTGGCTCTGTCCTCCTGACACTGCCCTGCACATCTTTATCCCCAGCAATGAGGGCAGCCCTCAGGCTCCTCTGCTCCAAGATCCAAGCCCCAGCTCCCTCAGCCTGGCCTTACAGGGAGATGTTCCCTTCCTTATCCTGTGGCAGAATGCAACAACATGATTTGCCATCCTGGAAAACTCTCCCTAATGCCAGTGAGAGTGGTGTGTGCTCTGAGACATGCAGATCTACTCATTTCTCCAAAAGGTGTGCAATCTTCTTTTCACATTTTCCACCCTTCTAAAACCTCTTTCTCAGTGGTTTCAAATTGCATCCTTTCAAAGAGCTATTTCCAGACAGGCAAATGCACCTAAACTAGTTTTTTAACCAACATAAATCTCAAACACTTTGGGAAGCAACCAATGCTTTTAATTCAACAGCAACTCTCTGGAAGGAGAGAAGAGAAGACATTCAGTTCTCTCCAAGTTTTGCACCCATGTGTCATTATATTTTTAGTGTTTGTATTTAAATATTTCTAATGGCTTCATTTATTTTTTTATTTATTTGTTTTTAAATCCACAAACATGTTCAGGAACTGACTGAAAAAAATAATCTACAAAACCAGAAGGACTGAATATCACAGGAGTTCCATGTTGCTAACACAAAGAAGCAACCAACAGTCACAGGGGAGACTTTGCCATGAGAGTAGTGGAACCCTGGAACAGGTTGCCCAGGGAGGTGTTTGGGGCCCCATCCCTGGAGATATTCAAGGGCAGGCTGGACAAGGCTCTGGGCAGCCTGATCTATTTGAGGATGCCACTTTGCTCTACTCTGGTGAGACCTCACCTGGTGTACTGAGTCCAGGTCTGGAGACCTCAATATAGGAATGACATGGACCTGATGGAGAAGGTCCAGAGGAGGGCCATGAAAATGATCAGGAGGTTGGAGCAGCTCTGCTAGGAGGACAGGCTGAGGGAGCTGGAGGTGTTCAGCCTGGAGAAGAGAAGGCTCTGGGGAGACCTAATAGCAGCCTGCCAGTACCTGAAGGGGGCTACAAGAAGGATGGAGAGAGACTGTTTGCAATGGCCTGCAGGGACGGGACAATGGCTTCAAACTAGAGAAGAGCAGATTTAGATCAGATATCAGGAAGAAGTTCTTTACTATGAGGGTGGTGGAACACTGGAACAACCACTGGAGGTGGCTGAGGTCCCATCCCTGGAGATATTCAAAGTGAAGCTCGAGAGGGCTCTGAGCAACCTGATCTAGTGGAGGATGTCCCTGCTGACTGTAGGGGGGGTTGGACTGGATGACCTTTAGATGTCCCTTCCAACCCATTCCATGATTCTAGAAACAGAATGAAATGAAGTCAAGATAAGCTATAGAAGCTATTTTGCAAGAACTGTGCCAGTTTTACCTCAAAATGGAGAAGTTCTTTCTCTGTAGGTCCTTTCTGGCTGTCACTGAAGTGTAGAGATTTTGTAGGTCTACTTTACTTCCAGGATGAAACTGCTTTTACAATTGCAGGTGCATGAGGGTGAAACGATGGCCCATGTGAATGCCTGAGATTATCCATCCTTGTGTGGACTGTTGGACTTCTCTTTGATGTAAATATAGATGTTGTACAGAAACACAATCACCAAATCACAAAGTGTAAAATGGATCTGCGCTTTCCTTACTCTTTTCTGGCAGGGGTTCTTGGTGCCAAACATTTTGCAGTACTCTGCTTGATTACATGGGGAAAAGGACCTGGGTGTCCTGGCTGACAGGATGCCCATGAGCCAGCAATGTGCTCTTGCGGCCAAGAAGGCCAATGGCATGCTGGGGTGGATTAGAAGTGCTGTGGCTTGTAGGTCAAGAAAGGTTCTCTTCCTCCTCCTCTCCACTCTGGTGAGGCCACATCTGGAATATTGTGTCCAGTTCTGGGCCCCTCAGTTCAAGAAAGAGCCCAGGGAAATGTTTGAGAGAGTCCAGCACAAAGCCACAAATATGCTGAAGGGAGTGCAACATGTCCCTGCGAGGACAGGCTGAGGGAGCTGGGGCTTTGCAGCTTGGAGAAGACTGAGGGCTGCTCTCATCCGTGTTTATTAAGATGTGCAGGACAGTGTCAGGAGGACAGAGCCAGGCTCTGCTCAAGCACAGGACAAGGGGCACTGGGGGCAAGCTGGAGCAGAGGAGGCTCCATGGGAACAGAAGGGAAAACTTATTCCCTTTGAGGATGCCAGAACCTGGAGGAGGCTGCCCAGAGGGGTTGTGGAGTCTCCTTCTGTGAAGACTTCCCAAACCCACCTGGATGTGTTTCTGTGTGACCTGCTTTAGGTGACCCTACTCTGGCAGGGGGCTTGGGCTGGGTGAGCTTTTGAGGTCCCTTCCAACCCCCAACATTCTGTGATTCTATGAGATAGTTTTCCATAGTAGAAAGTGTAAGCCCATGGGAATTTTCTTATTGTGCAGTTAATATTTAGCTACCAACCTTTAACTCCTTTATTTTGTTGACCAGGTTTACTAAAAACAAACAAAACAAAACAAGATGAAACTGAAAAATGAAATAAAATGAAATTAAATAACAGGAAATAAAATAAAAGGAAATGAAATGAAATTAAATTAAATTAAATTAAATTAAATAAATAAGGTAATAAAATAACTAAACTAAAATAGTAAACTAACTCAACTAAATTAAAATAAATAAAATAAAATAAAGGAAATAAGATAATAAAATAACTAAACTAAAATAATGAAATAATGAAACCAAACCAAAATAAATAAAAGAAAATAAAAGAATAAAATAACTAAACTAAAATAATGAAGTAATGAAACCAAACCAAAATAAATAAAAGAAAATAAGAGAATAAAATAACTAAACTAAAATAATGAAATAATGAAACCAAACCAAAATAAATAAAAGAAAATAAGAGAATAAAATAAAATAACTAAACTAAAATAATAAAATAATGAAATCAAACTAAAATAAATAAAAGAAAATAAGAGAATAAAATAAAATAACTAAACTAATGAAACCAAACTAAAATAAATAAAAGAAAATAAATAAAATGAGATAATAAAATAACTAAACTAAAATAATAAACCAATGAAACTGAAATGACTAAGCTAAACTAAAATGAAAGAAAAATAAATTTAAATAAATAAAAGAAGAGAATAAAATAAAATAACTAAAGTAATAAAATAACTAAACTAAACTAAAATAACTAAACTGAACCAAAATGAAATAAAAGTAATAAAATAAGATAATAAAATAACCGAACTAAACTAAACTAAGTAAATAACTAAACTAAACTAAGTAAACTAAAATAAAATAATGAAATAACTAAAATAAAATAAAATAAAATAAATAAATTAAATTAAATTAAATAACTAAAATGAAATAAAAGAGGTGAATTGAAGGAAAAATCTTCAGGCCCTAATCTGGTAACCTGTTGTGCTTGGCTGACATCAGCAGTAGGAAAGGGAGGAAAAGCAAAGGTGCTTTTTACCTCATCTTAACAAGCAGCAAAATGAAGAGAAAATAGTCTGTAGCTTTTGCATGTCCCTGCTGGCCCCAAACCAGACTCCCCTATGCCAGTGGGCTTATATTAATATCACAACAGGAGGTAAGAAAAGTATTTCTACTCTTTTTGGTTTTAATTTCTTAGGGGGGGAAAAAAAAAAACCAACAAAAGAACAACTCTGCTTCTCTTAAACAGCTACTTCACTGCACGCTAGCTAGATGTGGACTGATTTTGGAGGGCCATGGAAAAGAGGTGCAGAACATCTGCATGGGAACCTGGGCTCTCTTTCCCCTCCTTGCACTAATTTGCATTACGTGCAGTGGAAATACAGTACAGGGGAAGGCTTCCTTCTGGGAAAATGAGCAAAGAGTCTGCAAGTTTGTCTATCCAAAAGGCTATTTTAAGAAGGTTGTAGTGAATGGGTGCATTCTAAGACCATCTGAGAATAACCCCAGCATGAATTAAACATGAGAAGCAGTTGTTTAAAGTTTTGCTGGTATTGCAAGAGAATGTGAATGATTGCTGAGTAAAGTATAAAAGGACAGCAGATTATTAAACACAAGCAGGCTGGCTAGACCCCAGGAAAAAAAAAAAAAAACAAAAAGAAAGAAGAAGGAAAAATAAAGAACTACTAAACCTTATGAGCAACAATACAGGCAGATGGTAGTGGCTGCAAAGCACTTTCTAATCAGTGGTAGGACTTTTGTAATACTGCTATGTATGTTTAACGCAACTTAGAACTGAGAATGCTTTGGCTCTGTTATTTTTTTTCCCCTGTCTTTATCATTTGACTCCCTTTCTTTTGCTGTTCTGTATGGATAAGTAGTTGGTCATAAGTTTGCCCCCTTTTTTTATCTATATTATTCCTTTAATAGAAAAATAAAGGTTGGATTTAAAACCAGAGTGCAAACCACAACATTAGAAACCAAATTGTGTCTCAGATCTTTAAGGGACAGAAATTGACTGCACAGGTAAGGATATGACTATGATTCTCTTTCAAGATTACCCTGCATTTCTGTGGGGTTAGCTCTTTCAAAGCATTAAGAGGCTCTTTGTACTTTTTTGTTGCACCTTCAGGGGTGGAAGAGGAGAAGAAGCACCCTTATGCGTGCTGCAGCAGATTGGAGAGAGAGGGGAGGTCCTAACAGCTCACTACACAAAGAACTTTGTCCCTGTATGGGACACACAAAAAATAATAAAGGAATAAAAAAGAGTTTGCTTCTGCTATTATTTAAATAAAAGAAGTTTAGGATAATAAATAATAATAAAGTTTTTTAAAAGGTGAAAGCTGAAACAGAAGTGTCAGGGTTGGAAGGGACCTCAAGCTTCATCTAGTTTCAACCCCCCTGCCATGGGCAGGGACACCTCACACTACAGCAGGTTGCTCACAGCCACATCCAGCCTGGCTGCAAACACCTCCAGGGATCAGGCTTCCACCACCTCCCTGGGCAACCCAAAAAGTATTTCCAGATCAGTTCCATCACCAGAAAATAAAGAGTCATTACTCATGTGCCAGCTTTCCAAGTGTATTAGGAGCTTACCAGCAATACTCAACTACCCAACACACTCTAACCTGGCTCTTCATTTCTAGAGAGAACTTATTCTAATGTGTATAAAATAATTCAAACACTAAAATTTGCATCTGTAAATCTTCCCTCCCCCAAAAAAAAAAAGTCACAAAATGTTGAATCCTCAGAGGTCTTCTGAGTCCTAAAAGCAGCAAGGCAAATGTCCTAACTTTCTCAAGACCCAAAGCATGAAGGCTGAATATGGAGTATTCCACTCATGGCAAGCAACAAGAGTGGAATGGGGAGTATGTGGAGACCTGGCTCTGCTTGCTCCACAGAACCACAGAATCAAGACAACCATCTGACCTTTAATAGAAAGAATGGAAATTTTCACCAAGATACCTTGTGAACAGAAATCAGAATCGTAGAATCACCCATGTTGGAAAAGACCTCAGAGATCATCAAGTCCAACATACTACCTAATATCTAACACCTCCTGACAACTAAACCATGGCTCCAAGTGCCACATCCAGTCTCTTTTTAAACACCTCCAGGGACGGGAACTCCACCACCTCCCTGGGCAGCACATTCCAATGGCCAATCTCTCTTGCTGGGAAGAACTTTCTCCTCACCTCCAGCCTAAACTTCCCCTAGCATAGCTTGAGACTGTGTCCTCTCGTTCTGGTGCTGCTTGCCTGGGAGAAGAGACCAAGCCCACCTGGCTACAGCCTTTCTTCAGTTAATTGTAGAGAGCAATAAGGTCTCCTCTGAGCCTCCTCTTCTCCAGGCTGAACCCCCGCAGCTCCTTCAGCCTCTCCTCATAGGGCTGTGCTCCAGACCTCTCCCCAGCTTTGTTGTCCTTCTCTGGACACATTCAAGAGTCTCAATGTCCTTCTTAAATTGAGGAGCCCAGAACTGACCACAGTACTCAAGATGGACTGGGGGGGATGGAGCAAAACTAGAAGTGTTTAGTTCAGATTGGATGTTAGGAAGACGTTTTTCCCCATGAGAGTGGTGAGAGCCTGGCAGAGGTTGCCCAGGGAGGTGGTGGAAGCCTCATCCCTGGAGGTTTTGAAGGCCAGGCTGGATGTGGCTGTGAGCAACCTGCTGTAGTGTGAGGTGTCCCTGCCCATGGCAGGGAGGTTGGAACTGGCTGATCTTTGAGGTCCCTTCCAACCCTGACAATTTTTGTGATTCTCCTTCCCTGCCATGCCAGTCTTTCTGAATTTCAATTAGGAAGCTCTATTCTTCTCTACTTTTTTTTTGTTGTTTGTTTGATTGATTGTTTGTTTTCTCCAGGCCTTGCTGTAACTTGGTGGTAAACCTAAACTGAAAAGAGTTAACTACAGTTAGCAACAGTGAGCCCTACCACAATAATGACAACGCAGCATTTAGAACTCATTCTTCTAAAGCATCTTATATTTACCAGCAAAGCTTAGAGGAATCTGAGCTCTCTATATTTAACAATCAGAAAGATTTTGTTGTGTGCAATGTGCCATATAGTATGAATCACAGATTAAATTCCAGATGCACATGGCATACAGTTTAGTCTCGTCACCACAACAATAAGTCTATGCTCACTTTTTATGATCAGTCAAAACCAATCAGCAAGCCACTAAATTCCCACTTAAGCCTGTAATTAAACCCAAGGAATTAACATCTTACCCTCAGAGCGAGAATGCACTCAGTCTGTTTATGTTGGATTATATATCTCGCACAGAGCATCTCCAAGACCTCCTTTCAGATGCAGCCTTTGCTTAAGAACCTTTTCAGTAATAAATACCAAATTGCTTTTATTAGACTTTATTTGCCACTTTAAAAAAAAAAAATGAAAAAGAAGGAAAGAACAATCTGGGGGGGAACAAAGAGAAATTATAGTCTCAGCTAACTCCATCCTCCTGGCCCAAGCCTGATAGTTGTTTGCAAACCACATATTTGATATCTAAATCATGTTCTGTGGCTTTCATTCATGATTGCAGATTGATACAGTCCTCCCTGAAAAATATATTTATCTTTTTCAGCCCTCATCAAACACTAAATACCTAACTAGGTTGCAAGAAGAATCTTTAATTCCATCATTTTGCTCTGGTAATTGCTTTTGCTTCCTTGTGTTTAACTAGAGCAAATGAACTATAATTCTAAATTTCTCTTGACACTTGCTATCTGACATTGCATAAAACACGAACAAGGTTGTGAATGCTCAAAAAGGTAGCTGCAACAAGAAGAGATTAAGCTGCAGGAGGCTGCTACAAATTCAGCAAAGGGGTAGAATTTTATTCTTGAAACAATTTCCCTATAGTGGAGCTGAATATTTGACTAGGAGCAAAAGTTATTTTCAAGTAAATGGCAAACTTCAGCATGACTAGGAGGAAAAAAAAAGAAAGAAAAGGGCATTTTCACCCTCTCTTGATGATGTTAGCAGAGTCCCACACTGGTGACAAGGAAAATACCTCCACTCCTGGACATATTCTTGGTCAGGTTTGACAAGGCTCTGAGCAACCTGATCTAGTGGAGGATGTCCCTGCTGACTGCATGGGGGGGGGGGGGACTGGATGACCTTTGGAGGTCCCTTCCAACCCAACCATAGAATCATAGAATCAACCAGGTTGGAAAAGACCTCAGAGGTCATCAAGTCCAACCTATTACCTAATACCCAACACCTCCTGAGAACTAAACCGTGGCTTCAAGTGCCACATCCAAGCCTTTTCTGAACACCTCCAGGGAAAAGGATTCCACCACCTCCCTGGGCAGCACATTCCAATGGCCAGTCTCTCTTTCTGGGAAGAACTTTCTCCTCACCTCCAGCCTAAACCTCCCCTGGTGCAGCTTGAGACTGTGTCCTCTTGTTCTGGTGCTAGTTGCCTGGGAGAAGAGACCAACCCCCACCTGGCTACAACCTCCTTTC
The DNA here is from genome assembly GCF_014839835.1 of Dryobates pubescens. Classification (NCBI taxonomy): domain Eukaryota; kingdom Metazoa; phylum Chordata; class Aves; order Piciformes; family Picidae; genus Dryobates; species Dryobates pubescens. The sequence continues at coordinate 45,427,705 of NC_071616.1, read as the reverse complement.
AGGCAGTTGTAGACAGCAATAAGATCTCCCATTCTATGATTCTATGATAAAAGTTCTCCAAAAACAAGGGGCAAAATGTCTCTGCAGAAGACTGTTCCTTTTCCAAATGCCCTCTGCTGACACAAAATATACCCTGAATACTGAAAGTTCAGCATCCTCTTCTGACTGACTTCTTCCAGCCTTTAATTTCATGCCATTTGTGTACTGACCTTCTCCATGCACAAAGTGTTGAGGGGCTGAGATAAGGAAGCCTTTGTTTGCACACTCCAAAGCAGCTGTGCACATATGTTTTGAACATTTATCACCTGCAGATATAGCTGCTAGACTATCTACCTGCAGAGAGCACGTTAGGCCAGGTGTTCTCACACACAAAGGGGATTTCTGCCAGGGTTGTTTTGAAACCAAGAAGAGAGAGGTTTACCTGTGGCAGTTTTAAATGCTGCTAAGAGTCACAGCACCATGCAGGGTGCTAAAGAATTCTTTCCACAGAGTTTCAGCAATAACAAACCCCCCTATTAAACCATTTTGGCCAATATGTTGTCCCAAACAGCCTGTGTTGGTTTTATTTTATTTCATAAAATCATAGAATTGTCAGTGTTGGAAGGGACCTCAAGGATCAGCCAGCTCCAAACCCCACTGCCATGGGCAGGGACACCTCACACTACAGCAGGTTGCTCACAGCCACATCCAGCCTGGCTGCAAACACCTCCAGGCAGGAGGCTTCCACCACCTCCATGGGCAACCTGTGCCAGGCTCTCACCTCCCTCCTGGGGAACAACTTCTTCTTCACATCCAATCTCAATCTCCCCACTTCTAGTTTTGTTCCATTCCCCCCAGTCCTATCACTCCCTGACACCCTCAAAAGTCCCTCCCCAGCTTTCTTGTAGCCCCCTCCAGGTACTGGAAGGCCACAATTAGGTCTCCTGGGAGCCTTCTCTTCTCCAGACTGCACAACCCCAACTCCCTCATCTGTCCTCACAGTAGAGCAGCTCCAGCCCTCTGCTCATCCTCGTAGCCCTTCTCTGGACACCTTCCAGCACCTCCAGAGCCTTCCTTCCAAGCCATTTTTGTCAATATTTTGTCCCAAACAACCTATGAACTTATGTTGTTTGGGGTTTTTTAAAATATTAACCAATTTTTGTCAAGATGTTGTCCTAAACAACCTAGCTTTCTCTTATTTTTTTTAAAGGAGAGAGCAGGGGCAGGATTCATTAGTACTTGGAAAAGAAATTAAAGAATAAGGAACTAAAATACTACCTCTTTATTTTTCTCTCATTTTTCCCTCTTTTTCCCTCTGTTCTTCTCTTTTTTTCTCTTTTGCCCCCCTCTTTTCCTCTTTTTCCCCTTTTTTAAAATTTTTTCTCTTTCCCCCCTTTTTTCATCTTTCTTTCCCTCTTTTTTGCCCTCTTTTTTCTCTTTTCCACCCTTTTTTCCTTTTCTCCCTTTTTTTCTCTTTTTCCCCCTCTTTATTCTCTTTTCCCCCACTTTTTCTTTTTCCCCTTTTTTCCTCTTTCCCCCCCTCTTTTTTCCTCTTTTTCCCCTTTTTACTCTTTTTCCCCTCCTTGTTTCTTCTTTTTTTCTCACCCCCCCCTTCCCACCTCTTTTCCCTGTTTTTTTTTCTTCCCCCCCTTTTGTTTCCTCTTCCCCCCCTGCTTTATTTCCTCTTTTCCCCCTCCCTTTTTATTTCCTCTTTTTTTTTTCCTCTTCCCCCCCCCCTCCTCCTTTTATTTTTCTTCCCACCAGTTTCTGTAAACAATATTTTGAGCAAGTTTAAATGGATTCTGCTTCCAACTGGGCTGCATATTTACTGCTCAGTTTTAAAGCACAGTGCCTGGGGATCATATTCTCTTCTAAGGCAGAAATGTGCTCGCTCCTACCCTCTGCGGCAGCGCTGGCATACGAAAGGCTGAACACACCCTGGAGGATCACAAGGATCATTCTCTGTCTTTACTGGGGGCCTTTACAAGGAGGAATAAAATACCTAATCTCAGTCTTAGCTGCATAGGTGGAGAAGATAGCATCTGGATATTTACCAAGCCTCAAAGGAAGTGACCTAATTTGACCACCGGTGGTGTAATTATGCTCCATCTATACCCAGAGAAGTCAGCAAGCATTTGCTGAAAGGAAGTTATGGACTGCTATTACTAATTAATATTGTCCTTCAGGCAATGGAGTTCTTACATTGTATTTCTTTTCTAGGTAAATATTCATTATTAATGTCTGGAACTGCTTAGTCCATACTGAAAAGAGGGGTTTTTAAATAAACAAATGGTATCTGCATTATACTTTTACCAAGACATTCAAAGTCAATATCTCTTTTTATTTTTTCCCCATGTTGCATGCACAGAGCAACTGTGGGGCAGGATTTTGATGTTAAATAATGGATGTTATTCATAAACTGAAGTATTCATATGATAATTAAGGTTCTATGCTTACTGTGCAAGAGGAAGAAAAGAAACTTACAAGTGTGCAAAGTGTTTATATGAATGAATGAATGAATGAGAGAGAAGACAGGGAGGGGAAAAAAAGGGGGGAAAAAGAGAGGAAGAAGTGATCTGCTGGAAATGTGAAGGAAGCCAAGGGTGGTTGGTTTTTTTTTAGTAAATGAATATTCAGCTTTCTCTTACAGGATAGAAGTAGAAAGAATCATATCTCTGAAGAGGAGTACTTAAAGGATATAGGTACTGAGAAGCAACATTGCAGCATGTAGAGATCAGTTCAGTGGGTATCTTGAAAACACAGCTTAGCTCAACTCTTAGAAGACAGACCAGCATGAAGCACAGAATATATCTGGTTGAAAGAGACCTCCAAGCTCATCCAGTCCAACCCTCAACCCAGCACTGAAGGGTCAACACCAAACCATGTCCCTAAGTCCCAGGTCCACAGGCAGCTTCAACACCGCCAGGGATGGTGACTCCAGCACTGCCCTGGGCAGACCATTCCAACGCCTGAGAACCCTTTCAGTGAAGAAGGATTTCCCAGCATCCAGCCTGAACCTCTCCTAGTGCAGCTTGAAAGCATTTCCTCTGCTCCTGTTGCTTGACACCAAGCAGCAGAGGCTGTCCCCTTCTAACTCCAACCTCCCTTCAGGGAGCTATGGAGAGCAATGAGGTCTCCCTCAGCCTCCTCTTCTCCAGTCTGAACACCCCCAGCTCCCTCAGGCAACAAATGGTCTTGCTGCTGGATGGTAGAGGGGACCTGACAGCAAAGGGCATGGAAAAGGCAGGGTGTTTTCTAAGTGCTTTCTCTGCTTCTCTCTTTACTGGCAACTCCAAGTCACAGAATCCTGACTAAATGAGGAGTTCTTTGTAAAGGAGCATCAAGGTGGAGAGCACTTCAGCAAGCTGTATATAAGCAGTTCTATGGATCTTGATGGAGTGCACTCAAGAGTGATAAGGGAACTGGCCAGTGTGATTTCAAGGCCACTCCTGGTGATCTTGGAAAGGTCATGGAAATTGCTGGAGATTCCTGAGGCCTGGAAGAGTGATAAATGTCACTCCTATCTTCAAGAAAGGTAAGGAGAGTATGGGGAACTACAAGCTGCTCAGCCTCACCTCAGTCTGCAGGAAGGTCATGGAGCAAATCTCAAGGAAGCAGTTGCCAAACATATTAAGGACAAGAAGATGACTGGGAGTAGTCAGCATGGATTTATGAAGGGGAACTGATGCTTGACCAACCTAATAGCCTTATACAATAAAATGATTTGCTCAGTGAATGAGCAGAGAGTGGTGGATGTTGTTTATCTCAGGTCTAGTGCAGCTTTTGACACTGTTTCCCATAACATCCTCAGGGACTGACTGAAGCGGTCAGTGAGGTGGATCGGAAGCTGACTTTATGGCTGGGCTTGAAGGGATGTGATCAGCATTACAAAGGTCATCTGGAGGACAGTCCCTTGTGGTGTACCCCAGGGGTCAGTACTGGGGCCAACAATGCTTAAAATCTTCATTAATGGCATGGCTGATGGGGCAAGAGGTGCTGAAACTTTGAGCAAGTTTGCAGGTGAGAAGTGGCTGACGTGGCAGAGTGCTGTGCTGCTCTTCAGAGGAGCCCTGAGAGACTAGAGAAATTCAACAATGGCAAGTACAAAGTTCTGCTCCTGGGCAGGAGTTACCCCATGAACTAGAACAGGAGGTGGGGACAAGTGGCTAGGCAGTAGCTGTGCAGTTCCCCTGGTAACCCTGGGGAACATCAAGCCGATCACAAGCCAGCAACACATTTTGGTGACAAGGAAGGCCAACAGCAGGCTGGGCTACATTTAGAAGAGCTTTGTCAGCATGCTGGTGGAGATCATCCTTGCCCTAGACTTGGCACTGGTGAGAAACCTGGAGTGCTGTGTCCAGTTTCAGGCTCCTTAGTGGAAAGGAATACAGAATACAGAATTAACCAGGTTGGAAAAGACCTTTGAGATCATCACCTATCAACCTATCACCCAACACCATCTAATCAACTAAACCATGGCACAAAGTGCCCCATCCAGTCTGATTTTAACCACTTCCAGTGATGGTGGAAGGAGACATGGAATTGCTGGAAGAAGTCAATGAAGAGCCATGAAGATATAAGGAACACTTGACACATGTTAAGAGAGCTGGGTCTGGTTAGCCTGGAGAAGAGAAAGTCAGGGCAGGGAGAGGCAGGCAGAACTTGTGAATGTGTATAAATCCTTGATGAGGTGAAATAAAGAAGAGATGGAGCCCTGGTCTTCTCAGTGGTATCCAGTGGAAGCACAAGAGGCAAGGAGCACAAACTGAAATACAGGGTATTGCAGTTACCGTTGCTGTGAGGATGGTTAAACACAGGGCAGGTTGCATGGAGAAGTCAGAGTGTCTCCATTCCTGAAGACATTCAAGGCTCATTGAGCCAGCTTTCATCAGGGTGGTTGGACTGTATGGTTTTCAGAACTCAACCATTCTGTCATCCTGCTCTGAAGCTCCTTTCAAGGGGGCTGATTTCTGTTGCAGTGGCAGCTCTTGCTCTGCAATGGAGCTGGGAAAAACCAACATGCCTGGAGCACTACCTTGTGAGGAAAGGTTGAGAGACCTGGGGCTGCTCAGTCTGGAGAAGAAAAAGCTGAGAGGGGATCTGATCAATGTCTATCAATATCTGAGGGCTGGGGGTCAGGAAGGAAGGGGCAGGGACAGCCTCCTCTCACTTGTGCCTGTGATAGACAAGTGGCAATGGATGGAAACTGCAGCACAGGAGGTTCCACCTCAACATGAGGAGGAACTTCTTTAAGGATCCCAAAGCACTGGAGCAGGCTGCCCAGAGAGGTTGTGGAGTCTCCTTCTCTGGAGCCTTTCCAGCCCTGTCTGGATGTGTTCTGTGTGACCTGGTGGATTCAATGGTCCTGCTCTGGCAGGGGGGTTGGACTTGAAGATCTCCAGCTGTTCCATTCTACCCCTAACATCCTCTGATCCTGTGATGCCTTTCACCAGCCCTTTCCAACTTGGTTGGGGCCACGTGGTAGCTTCAGATGGTTATCAAGATCTTACTAAATGATAGAAACCCTCTGAACTGAACCAGCCAGTTTAAGCCATCTTCTTTTTTTACCCTTTTTTTTTATCCCCCCCCCCCCTTGATTTAAATTCACCCAGTTTTTATAAATGTAGGAAACCTACCTTACCATTCCTATACTTTTTATAAGTTTTGCAGCAGATGGTGAGAGTGGGTGTGTGTTTGATAAAAACCACATAATCTATTTGAGAACAGCGCTGAAAGAATAGCGCTGCAAACACCTAAAAAGCCTTAGGTTAAGTAATCTTACTCTTAAAATGATCATCTGGGTGCTTTATTGGGTGAGGAGTTGAATGTTTAAGCTTAGGAAACTGACATTATCATCATGAAAATGATTTGATTGTAATGTAACGAGCAGCACCATCTTGAATGGGATTTGAATATTTCATGAAGCCCTGTGTTATGGAGGGAGAGATTCCAGTTGTCATCCAAACATTAATAAACTGAAGAAGAGAAGATTAGCCATTGTCCTGTTACCAATAATTTGGGCAAACTGCTGGATGGGCAATAAAGATGTAGCTGTAACATCAGCTGAGAGCTGGCAGTGCTTTGCCTGGAGAAGAGGAAGCTCAGGGGAGACCTTCTTGTTCTCTACAACTACCTGAAGGGAGGTTGTAGCCAGGTGGGGGTTGGCCTCTTCCCCCAGACAACCAGCAACAGAACAAGAGGACACAGTCTCAAGCTGCACCAGCAGAAGCTTAGGCTGGAGATGAGGAGAAAGTTCTTCCCAGAAACAGTAATTGGCCACTGGAATGTGCTGCCCAGGGAGGTGGTGGAGTCCCTGTCCCTGGAGGTGTTCAAAAAAGGCTTGGATGTGGCACTAGGAGCCATGGTTTAGTTGTCAGGAGGTGTTAGGTATTAGGTAATAGGTTTGAGTTGATGATCTCTGAGGTCTTTTCCAGCCTGGTTGATTCTATGTTTCTGCAAATTAGTTACCCAGCAGAAACAAAGGCTAGAAAACATCTCTAGTTTTCTTCCTAATGCTAGCTTAATTGTCGCAGTCTCACAGTACCTTAAAAGTTGGAAGGGACTTCCAGAGACCATCGAGTCCAACCCCCCTGCCCAAAGCAGTATCACCCAGGGTTAGTCCACACAGGAATGTATCCAGGCTGGTTTTGAATGTGTCCAGAGCAGGAGGCTCCACAACATCTCTGGGCAGCCTGCTCCAGGGCTCTGTCACCCTCACAGGGAATGTTTTCCCTTCTGTTTTAGTCTCCAGGGACTTCACCTGCCTGCCAAGACTTATAGTATCATGGAAAGTGTGGCTTGGCAAGTACATCAGCCAACTCCCTTGGGAATCTGGGATGCATCTCATCAGGTCCCATAGGGTTCAGACTTTGAGTTGCTTAGAGGTAACTGAGGTCAACCATGTGATGCATGTCATGTGGTCTACAGAACTTCATATTCATATCTGAGCTCAGTTTGCCTCCCATCACAAGCACACTGAACAGATTATTCAGAGGGTCCACAAGTCTTATACACTTGTCAGGGCTTTTGAGTTTCACAGGATATAAAAATCAGAGAGTCAAAGAATCATTTTGGTTGGCAAAGACCATTAAGACCATCAAGTCCGATAACTCTTCCAAGTCCCTCAGCACCAAATCTCTGCCGCTCTTTAGCACTTCCATGGATTGGGATTCAAGCACCTCCCTGAGCAGCCTGTTCCAGTGTTTGAGACCCTTCTCAGGGAAGAAGTTTCTGCTAATATCCAACCTAAACCTAACTTGAGGCCATTTCCTCTCTGCAGAGATTTCCCAGAAGAGCTATGCCCAAATGCCTCCCAAATCCATCAAATTACAGCTTTAGCTGGCATGACCTCTTGCATCTTCATTCAGTTCCTCTCACAGACGTGTCAGCACTCGGGTTGTGTGGAAGTGGGTAGAAAAGAAGTGCTGGAGAGGTAAGTTCAACACTAAGAAGTACAAGATGTAGTAAGTGGAATCTGAAGTATATATACACTGTGTTTCGTAGTGCCTAGCAGAAAAGAGGACACTTTGTGAAGTTAACCAAGATTTTCCCATTCCAGTCCTGTTGGATGTGATGTCAAATCTTCAGTTGGGACTCACAGAAGGTTTCTTTTGAAGGGCATTTCTCATATTTTATGAGCCATACTTGAGAAAAGAACATTTTGCTCTCTACAACTACCTGAAAGGAGGCTGTGGAGAGGCTGTTGCTGGTCTCTTCTCACAGGTAATTAGTGATAGAACCAGAGGGAATGGCCTCAAGATACAACTGGGTAGGATTAGACTGGACAGTAGGAAACATTTTTACCCATCAAGAGTGGTCAGGGATTGGAATGTGCTGCCCAGGGATGTGGTGGATTCCCCAAGCCTGGATGTGTTTAAAGGTGGTTTGGATAAAATAAGACTGGGTGAGGCACTTGGTGCCATGGTTTAGTTGATTAGATGGTGTTGGGTGATAGGTTGGACTTGATGGTCGCAAAGGTCTTTTCTAACCTGGTTAATTCTGTATTCTGGATGTGGTGCTTGGGGCTATGGTTTAGGGGTGAGCCTTGTAGAGTAGGGTTCTGGGTTGGACTTGGTGATCCTGAAGGTCTTTTCCAACCTGAATGATTCTATGATTCTTCTGTGACTCTGTGATCAAGAGAGCAAGCCTTGAGTAATATCTCGTATTTCTCTATCGCTTGCTAGTGGCTTAGTCTTTAGAGCTCTGTGTGCGACAAGGGAAGAATTGATACAAGTATTATCCTCAGTGAATTACTTGAGAGAAAAAGCAGAGAACACTGTGGGAGGACAGAGGGGGAGAGGCTTTTTCTTTATTTTTTTTTTTTTTTTGCTTTAATTGAAGGTAGCAGATCCTCAGCTAGCCCATTAAGGCAATAAAGCTACTCTCATAAACAACAGCTGAAAATGTTGGCTTTTGCCTTTGTGCTGCATCTTCCTATTTCAGCAGTGAGATGTACTGAGAAAAGGCTTGGAAAAGGTTGGCTGAGTCGACTCAAGAAATTGGAAGGAGATGTGGGGAGAGGAAAAAAAAATAAATTAAAAATAGGAATAGCAAGCACACTGAGAAGGGCTTCCATGGAGCAGATGATAAGAGACTGAGGAGTGGGCCTTGGCTGGAGCCAAGGAAAGACTTAAGAATGAGGAGCTGAGGTATGCCCAAAATACAAGCTAAAGCGAGGAGAAGGCTACGTAGAAGGAGCTGACATGAGCAGTGAAGACTTTTTTTATAGAGCAAAATCACTTCAGCTGCTGGCTTGGGTTATTTTTTTTTCCCCCTCTTTGAGTGTTTTGCTATGGCATGCTTATTTGCTGACTGTTGGGAGATTTAAGGTTGTGTAGAAACTGTATCCCTCCATCCATCAGTCAGGCAGTAGCAGTTGTGAGACAGAACCTGGGAGAGGGAAGGGAAAGGGAGAAAAAAAAAAAAGGAGAAAAAAAAAAAAAAGAAAAAGAAGCAGTTTCCTCTTAGACAGCAGAAGGGGCAGCAAGAGGGGCACAGAACAGATGAGAAAACAGCCAACTCATTTACAGATTTTCTCATTTGAGGTTCTTGATACAAAAACATTCCTGGTTCTGATGTGCAGACTGAGGCTTGTCTATATATTTATAAAATTAAGTGAAGTGCAAATCACACTAGAAGATTTATGCTAACGGTGTTTCTAAAACACACCAAAATGAGGAGAATGTATCACCAACTGCTTCTTGCAACTCCACTTCCCTCACAGAAACGTTTTTAATAGTTGAAGCCATTACAACCACACAGTAGTCCAGCAGCTTGAACCAAAGGCTTCTGGAGGCAGTGCGGTGCCTTGCCACAGACTCCCTCGGTGACCTTAGCCTCGCTCCTCCCCGCTTCTCACAGAGGTAACAGAGATGTCTAATTCAAAAACAGTGTTGCTGAATACTCCTGCTTAGCTGGTTCTTAACCCTCAAGGTGCCTGCAGCACACAAACGTGCCACTTTCTAGCTTTAAAGGTTCTCTGGATGCCTGCATTGGGGGGGTTATGGTGTTTCCAAGCCAATAGGGCTGTGTGGCTTGTCAGCGACCTTGTGTTTAAGCCTGGCTGGAATACAGAAACCGGAGGGTCACCCACCTGAGACAAGTGGAAGGCTTCAACTGGTTGTGAGAGCGCATCGAATAGGCAGACAGAAGAGAGATCCTCACCAAGTGCAGCTGCAGCTGCTATTTTAAAGCACAGAGAGAGGACGTGCCCCCTTTACACACCAGTCCAGTGCTAAAGGCTCTCGTCAGGACATGTGAAGCACAGATTTAGTCTCTTCCTCTTCCTGAGGGAATTCAGCCTCTCGTTTCCCACCTCTCAAGAGTCATTTAATCTCCTGGCTAGAGCTTATTTTGGTTGGGAACATTCTTCACCTCTTCTGCTGAGGCAGTGCTGCCATGCAGGGGGAAAAAAAAAGCCAGAATTCCACAGCCAGTGCCTGTGGAAGACAAGAAGGATGCCGAACTCCCACATATGCTTTAGGGAATCCCATTAGTGCTTCTAGAGCCTACTGTGGGAGGCAAATTTCGGGCACTGGGGGTGGGGGGACACACACAGACATGACAATGTGAGGTTTTTCAGTCCCACATTGAACCTGCTCTGATGGTACTTTATCTGAAAGAGCCCTGGTGCAGCCGTACAAACCGAAAGGTTCAGCTCGCGATCTGCTGCATACAGCGTGAGCATTGTGAACAGAATGTGCACGTATGGGCTTGGATTTTATGATTCATGCCACCAAAACCATGAATATGCATGGAAAAGTTACTCCCTGAGACTTGCAAGACCAATAAAAAGATATATTCATTAATAAAACATTTGGGGGGGGGGGGGAGGGGAGGGGAGGAGGGATCAAGGCCATTCGACTTTCTTTTATTATTTATTTTTTTTACATAGGGAAGGAAAAAAATAAACCTGAGAAAGTTCTGCTATTTTCATTTAACCAGAACATTTCACAAGGGAAGGAAATTTGGATTAGGTATCGACAGGGTGTCACCTGATAAAAATGTGTGGTGAAGTTTGAACAGCAGATGTCTCACCCAGGGACGTTTCCCTGAGGAAACAGCAGGAACCTCCTGTACACTCACTTTGCCTGGCATTCATCTCCCGACCAGCTGCCAATTTTAAACTATAGCAAGTCTCTCAGTTTATAGTCCTTTCAAGCTAAAATCTGTTACATTTGGGGGAAAATAGCAATACTTATGTAAATCAATAATTGCATTGTATGTTATACAGTAAATCCATAACATGCCTAGAGTGACACTAACAACACCACGCTCGGCTGTGCTATCAAGCAACACACACAAAGCGATTCATATGCATTAGAGCCTGAATATGTCTTGTTCAAGTACTCATTTTATTTGGCACAAACAGCCCTCTTTTTGCAACCCAGGAATAAATGTAGCTTTGTTTCATCCTTTCTTTTTTTTTTTTTCCCCCTCTTTTTTTTCCCTTCCTTTCCCTTCAATGGAACTATTAGCTAAGGCTAAATCCCAGCCTCCATTCATGTCACAGTTCTGCCTACGGTTCAAATATACTACCCAGCGGATGATTACTGATGCCTCTTGTCTTTCATCTTGAACTGCAGAGCACTGGTCAATCAGCCATGCCTAAATTGTTGGAGTTTCTTCATATTAATGAGATTTTTTATTATTTTTTTCTTCTTCTTCAAAATTAGAGGCAGATTTCAGATAATGGCAGGGAAATAAATCCTGCACCATGAAGAGAGCCTTAAATCGACCATCCCTTGCCTTCTACATCCTAGCTGGTCACCGGGGCTGGGGTTTTGGTGTCACAAAATGTTCCAGTGCAGCACACAGCCACGATTTTTGCAGCTTGCTTTGAGGCTTCTCTGGATAAATCGAACCTGGGAAATATTCTTGTATTCATTTTAAGTGCAGTCCCATGAAAGAGGGCAGCTTGATCGTCCCAGGGAACCCAGAGATCTGAGAGCCAAGCCAGGTGCAGGTAGAGTCAATAGCTACAGCTGCTTTTTGATGCATACTCAAGCACTTCCCACTGTCAAACAGAAATAGGACTTCCAAATATTTTATTTGAATTTTTTTTCACAGGCATGTGTGAGATTTTTTAGCTCTCAGTAATAGAAGGCTGACCTGGAGCAGATTGAAACTGACAGTGCCAATATGCAAGTTCTACCTTTACAGATGGAAATTATCATTCCTATGAGCTCCCTCAGATAGAGAGACCCTGCTAAAGGAATCAAAATTTGTAATGTGTGGTGGTAGCATTTTGCAGCAGTGTTAAATAAAAGAGAGAGAGGTTTGGGCATACCGTTCCTCCAGAAACCACTCCCTAAACACCACTGCCCTGTTGGGCACTGGCAAAGATAATGGGATGCCCATTCAGCTCCATTTGTCACAACAACACCAACAAGGCTGCAGGCTTGGGGCAGTGTGGCTGGAAAGCTGCCTGGCAGGAAGGGACCTGGGGGTGCTAATGGGAAAGCAGCTGAATAGGAGCCAGCAGTGTGCCCAGGTGGCCAAGAAAGCCAAAGGCATCCTGGCTGGGATTAGAAATGTTGTGTCCCTCAGGAGCAGGGTGGGGATTGTCCCCTGGGACTCAGCTCTGGGAAGGCCACACCTGGAGTATTGTGTTCAGTTTTGGGCAACTCAATATAGGAGAGGTGTGGAGGTGGATTTGGACTAGAGGGCTGGAGCACCTCTGCTATGAGGATAGGCTGAGGGAGCTGGGGGTGTTCAGCCTGAAGAAGAGAAGGCTCCAGGGGGACCTTGGAGCAGCCTTCCGATAGCTGAAGGGATCCTCCAGAAAGGCTGCAGAGGGACTTTTCATCTAGAGACAGGCCAAGGGGGAATGGTTTGAAGCTGAGGCAGAGCAGGGTCAGACTGCAGCTGAGGAAGAAGTTCTTCAGCAGGAGGCTGCTGAGACTCTGGCACAGGCTGCCCAGGGAGGCTGTGGCTGCCTCCTGCCTGGGGGTGCTGAAGGCCAGGCTGGATGAGGCCTTGAGCAGCTGAGTGTAGCTGAGAGGTGTCCCTGGGCATGGTGGGGAGGTTGGAGGAGATGACCTCTGAGGTCCCTACCAGCCTAAGCCATTTTGTGCTCCTGTTTGTAGTCATGCCCTTTGCCTTTAGCACCTGGTGTCCAAATCACACAACTGCACTTGTTATTGCTATTGTTGCAATGTCTTCTTTTCAATGAAGATCATTAATGTGTATCTGCTAAATAATAATAATAATAATAATAATAATAATAATAATAATAATAATAATAATAATAATAATAATAATAATGATGATGATGATGATGATGATGATGTTTTAAAATGACATATTCATGGCAAACCTTCAAATCAGCCTTTATGGTAAAACACTCATCTGTAAAAAATGCCAGAAAAAAAAAAGAATCTGCAACCTTTTTAGGTATTGATTATGGGTCACATTTTAAAGACATTGGCCAGGTGGGGGTTGGTCTCTTCTCCCAGGCAACCAGCAACAGGACAAGAGGACACAGTCTCAAGCTGCACCAGGGGAGGTTTAAGATGGATGTTACGAAGAAGTTCTTCACAGAAAGAGGGATTTGGCCATGGGGATGTGCTGCCCAAGGAGGTGGTGGAGTCACCATCGCTGGAAGTGTTCAAGAAGAGCCTGGATGAGGCACTCAGTGCCATGGTTTAGTTGATTAGATGGTGCTGAGTAATAGGTTGGACTTGATGATCTTGAAGGTCTTTTTCAGCCTGGTTAATTCTGTATTCTGTTCTTCATCCCCACAGATGTGGGGAGCTCAGGTTGCTGCCTGGGAAATGTTTACCCTTCAGCCATGTTTCACTACAGCAACAGCAATTTCTTGTCCAGCAGAACCACTCAGGTGGAAGGCTGCAGTGAATCTCACTTACCTGACTTGATTTTAGTGCTAATAATTTCTCCCTGCAAGACAGCACAAGGGGCAATGTGGAAGTTGAGGCATAGGAAGCTTCAGGTAAATATGAGGAAATTTTTTTTCCCTGTGAGGGTGCCAGAGCCCTGGAGCAGGCTGCCCAGGGGGCTTGTGGGGTCTCCCTCTCTGGAGATATTCAAAACTCACCTGGATGTGTTCCTGTGTGGCCTGCTCTAGGTGACCCTGCTCTGGCAGGGGGGATGGACTGGAAGAGCTTTTGAGGTCCCTTTCAGCCCCTGAATTTCTGTGTTTCTGTGACATTTAACCTCTATGTTTTATATTTTATTGTTTTTTTAATGCTTCAGCCTGCACTGATAAAGTGCAGCAGAGTCAAGACAGGTTTGAACTGTGCTCCTTCCTTGGTTGAGTTTCATCCTTTTATTTCTTCTATTTATTTTTTCTTTCCCTTAATGAAGTCTTAGAAATGCTAAGGGAATAACATCCAATGATTTCCTTCCTGGTTGGACCCCTGCCCTTCACTACTTGTGAATAAAGCAGTGATGAAATCTGCCTCCTGTTTTGCTGGAGATATTTGAGAGGTAATGTCAGAGCATGTTTGGTTCCATTTGGATAATATAGGTGTCTCTGAGTCTTGCCATGCTGTTTTAAGCAGGGATTTATTTATTTATTTATCTCTTTAACAGCTGTGGGATAGCTATGATTGATGATCTCCCAGTGATAGGTACACACATTGTTCATGCTTTCTTAAATCTAGATTTCTCTATTTTTAATCCCTGGGTTTTGTTCATTAGCATGATTTAACTTGCCCTAGCTTGGACAATTTCTTCCCTTGGAAGGAATCATAGAATTGTCAGGCTTGGAAGGGACCACAAGGATCACCCAGTTCCATCACCCCTGCCATAGCCAGGGACATCTCACACCAGAGTAGGTTGCTCACAGCCACATCCAGCCTGGCGTTCAAAACCTCCAGGGATGAGGCTTCCACCACCTCCCTGGGCAACCTGTGCCAGTGTCTCATCACCTTCATGGGGAAGAACTTCCTAACATCCAATCTGAATCTCCCCACTTCTAGTTTTGCTCCATTCCCCCTAATCCTATCATCACCTGATAATGTTTTTCTTCTCAAGGACCTTGTATCCTTCTGTTAGGCTTTGCCTTGCTTCATCTTCAGCACATGAAATTGTTTAGAATAGGACTACTGAAGTGTTTGTATTCCTCTTGTTTCCATATTTCACCCAAAATTTGTTGTTGTTGTTGTTGGTTGGGTTTTTTGGTTGGGTTTTTTTTGGTAGAAAATGACAAAGTTGTCCATTTGGCTAAAATTTCTGGCATCATTTTCTAGGCAAGGGTCTACCCAGAGTCCTAGTTCACATATGATGATTTTGGTCTTCTGTAGTCACAACAATAGAGGCTGAGGGAGCTGCGGTTGTTTAGCCTGGAGAAGAGGAGGCTCAGGGGTGACCTCATTGCCCTCTACAACTACCTGAAAGGTGGTTGTAGCCAGGAAGGGGTTGGTCTCTTCTCCCAGGCAACCAGCACCAGAACAAGAGGACACAGCCTCAAGCTGTGCCAGTGGAGGTTTAGGCTGGAGGTGAGGAGAAAGTTCTTCCCAGAAAGAATAATTGGCCATTGGGATGTGCTGCCCAGGGAGGTGGGGGAGTCACTGTCCCTGGAGGTGTTCAAGAGGGGATTGGATGTGGCACTTGGTGCCATGGTCTAGTCATGAGGTCTGTGGTGACAGGTTGGACTCGATGATCCTCGAGGTCTCTTCCAACCTTGGTGATACTGTGATACTGTGGACACCTTAGAGGTTGGAAGGGACCTCCAGAGATCATTGGGTCCATACTCACTGTATAAGCCTCATATAGATCATGCTCACTGCACAGAAATTGAATGTAAGCAAAAAATCAGGTAATTAAATGTGTTTTAAAAGAGCCTGGATGAGGCACTCAGTGCTGTGGTTTAGTTGATTAGGTGGTGTTGGGTGATAGGTTGGACTGGATAATCTCTGAGGTCTTTTCCAGCCTGATTAATTCTGTATTCTGTGATCCTTGATCTCATAGATTCATACAGACATTGTAGGCACATTTCTCCATTGACAAAACCATTACCTTGACTTTCTTTTCCATAGATGAGCCATTCTTGTAGCACTGTGGTGGTAGGTCTTCCACATCCCAGATGTAGCAAGATGCAAAATCAGAGAAGAGCAGATTTAGCCTGGATGTTAGGAGGATGCTGTTTACTATGAGGGTGCTAGAATGCTGCAACAGGTTGCCCAGGGAGGTAAGTTGAGGCCCCATCCTTGGAGATATTCAACACCAGGGTCAACAGAGCTCTGGGCAACCTGATCTAGTGGATCTGCTCAAAAGTCCCTCCCCATCTTTCTTGGAGCCCCCTTCAGATATTGGAAGGTCACAAGAAGGTCTCTCCAGAGCCTTCTCTTCTCCAGACTGAACAACCCCAACTTCCTCAGTCTATGCTCACAGCAGAGCAGCTCCAGCCCTCTGCTCCTCCTCGTGGCTCTTCTCTGGACACCTTCCAGCACCTCCAGATCCTTTCTGTACTAGAGGCTCCAGAACTGGACACAGAGCTCCAGCTGTGGTCTCAGCAGAGCAGAGTAGAGGGGGAGAATCACCTCCCTTGACCTGCTGACTCTGCTTCTCTTGCTGCAGCCCAGGATGTGATTGGGAACAGCAATGGGGGAAAACGTTCTGGTTTGCATTTTCCTATCACTCTCCCTCTAATTACTTGTTTCACACATGAAAATATGTTTGCTGCTTTTCTTTGCCCTGCAGGCTGCCTTTTAATACATTTATCTATTGAGATTATTTATTTTTGCACATCACTACAAGAAGAGTCACTCTGAGTGCCATATTTTCTAACATCAAAAAATTGGTGTGCTTTGAGTAGCTGATATCTTACCATCAACAAGTAATTTATTTGAGTTGAGAGAGAGAGAGGTAGGGAACATGTCTCAGTCTCTGGGTTTGTGTGCTGATGTACTGATCTGTATTAAAAGTACATGGTAGCTCTGAGCACGGGTGGATGACTTAGAGATGCCAATTTATCTTCCATTACTGACCAAAGAATAGAAGGCAAATTAGATGGAACCTCTTTTATGTATCTATATGTATATATGATTATCAGGAGCATTTTTCCTGGAGAGGGTTAAAAATCCTTTGACTTCAAGCTCTTTTCCATTGTCTGTACTTTATTCCTCAGGATATAAATCCATTTTGTAATTACTCCCTTCTTCTTATCTCAGAAACTTTGCCTGACACACCATTCCATATGGTTATGATTCTCTGAATGAAAAAGTGTTCCCTGACAACCATTCAGATCCTTCCTTTTTTTTTCCCCCTCTGCCTTTAATTTCCATTTATGCCTTATTGTCTTATAATGTTCAACTGAAAATATATGTTGCAATATTGTGTGACATTATCTGTATTACATAAGATTTTATATCGCCATACATCAACCAAACATCAGATAAATCTCAGGCTTCTCCTCTTCCCACCACCCCCCACCCCTTACATCTTCCCTTCCAGAGCTGCATAGGTAGTAGATTCAATTTAGTCTCTATGACAAGTTGACTTTAAGCATTTCTTACAAACCCAGGACAGAATACTGAATACAGAATTGCTGATGACACCAGGCTGGGGGGAGTGGCTGACACACTGCCATCCAGTGAGACTTGGACACACTGGAGAGCTGGGCAGGGAGAAATTTGATGAAGTTCAACAAAGGGCTGAGGTCTTGGAAAAGACCTCAGGGATCATCCAGTCCAACCTATCACCCAACACCATCTAATCAACTAAACCATGGCACCAAGTGCCTCATCCAGGCTCTCTCTAAACACTTCCAGGGATGGTGACTCCACCTCCCTGGGCAGCAATGTCCAATCTCTCGTTCTGTGAAGAACTTCTGCGTAACATCCAGCCTAAACCTCCCCTGGCACAGCTTGAGACTGTGTCCTCTTGTTCTGGCTGGTTGTCTGGGAGAAGAGACCAACCCCCACCTGGCTGCAACCCCCCTTCAGGTAGTTGTAGAGGGCAATAAGGTCTCCCCTGAGCCTCCTTTTCTCCAGGCAAATAAGGGCAAGAGGAGAGTCTTGCACCCAGGAAGGAACAACTCCATGCACCAGGATAGGTTGGGGACAGACCTGCTGGACAGCAGTGAAAGCAAAAGGAACCTGAGAGTCCTGGTGGATGGAAGGATGACCATGAGCCAGCAATGTGCTTTTGTGGCCAGGAAGGCCAATGGCATCCTGGGGTGGATTAGAAGGGCTGTGACCAGTAGGTTGAGAAAGGTTCTCCTCCCCCTCTACTCTGCACTGGTGAGGCCACATCTGGAATATTGTGTCCAGTTCTGGAGCCCTCAGTTCAAGAGTGACAGTGAAAGAATCCAGCACACAGCCATGAGGATGATTAAGGGAATGGAACATCTTCTGTACAAGGAGAGACTGAGGGAGCTGAGGGCTCTTTAGCTCAGAGAAGAGGAGACTGAGAGGTGACCTCATCAGTGTTGATAAAGATGTGCAGGGTGAGCGCCCAGAGGCTGGAGCCAGGCTCTGCTGGGTGATGCCCAATGCCAGCACAAGGGGCAGTGGTGGAAGCTGAGGCAGAGGAAGCTTCAGGTAAATATGAGGAGAAATTTTTTGCCTGTGAGGGTGACAGAGTCTGGGAACAGGTTGCCCAGGGGCTGTGGAGTCTCCCTCTCTGGAGATATTCAAAACTTGTCTGGAGGTGTTCCTGTGTGATCTGCTTCAGGTGCTCCTGCTCTGGCAGAGGGGTTGTACTGGATGAGCTTTTGAGGTGCCTTCCAGCCCCTGGAACTCTGTGATTCTGGGAATACATCTGCAGTTTCGTTTGAGTCACTTTGAAAAGCGAGCTGGGTGGATAGAGTTTGCTAAGACTTCTCTGCAATTAGACAAAATGGAAAGGGGCTGGGGTGGGGAAGTCCAATATTTGCAGTTAGCCCTATGCAATACTTATTTACAGAACTTCACAGATTTACCAGCCTTTGCAAATTGAGAGCATGAGCACCAGCAGCAAACTGAATCAGAGCTTCAGGGCTGGAGCACCACGCAATGTTACCTGACTAATTTGCTGGACTTGCTAATAAATAACTAAGTTCCACAAGAAGGGTATTCAGATGATTTGTAAGCCTGCAATAATGGCTTCTAAATAGTTAAGATTACACTGAGAGATGAGAACCTTTTTCCCCTATATGCCATATACCAGCAGGGGACAAAATCAATCTTGTGAAGGCTCTGATTACTTGTGCTGCAAGTTTCTTGTCAGCAGATTCAAAATGTGCAGTGGAATGAATCTTCTGCAAGGTAGAGGTGCTGTCTATCAGCTGGGCATCTTGCCTCCCCTCTCTCCCTCCACTTTAACTTCCCTTGGAATATGTGGCTGTGATAAATTAGAGGAAGAAGAGAAAATAAAAGATGCTTCGGCGCAACCATTTTAATCCTCTCCTGTCGAGGCAGAGGGAAGGTGACACCGGTTTTAGTGGCTTCCAGGTGAAAAATGTATGCTTGAAAGGAGAATATGAGGAAGTTAAAGAGCAGATGAAGGGATTGCTTTTGCCTAAAACCATGCTGCTTGGGGGTATGCAAAACATACTGTGTTCAGATGATGAGGTTCAAATTCATTAAGGGCTGTGATTCAACATGAAAAGAGAAGTACAAATAGGTAAAATGCAAGCTGAAGCACAGCACTTAACATAAATGGTCAAAACCCCCCCATGTTTATAAATATCTGAGGGCTGGGGGTCAAGAGGGGACAGGCTCTGCTCACTTGCACCCTGGGATAGGACAAGGGGCAATGGATGGAAACTCCAGCACAGGAGGTTCCACCACAACATGAGAAGAAACTTCTTCCCTGTGAGGGTCCCAGAGCCCTGGAGCAGGGTGCCCAGAGAGGCTGTGGAGTCTCCTTCTCTGGAGACTTTCAACACCCATCTGGGTGCGTTCCTGTGTAAGCTGTGCTGGATTCTATGCTCCTGCTCTGGCAGGGGGATTGGACTTGATGATCTCCCTTCCAACCCCTGACATCCTGTGAGCCTGTGAAACCAAACCAAAACACTCCAGGGCTAAGGGAAGCATTTTGGGAGGTTGAAAATCCCAATCATGATCAGAACCGAATGTCAAAGCCAACTTTCAGCTTTTTAGTAACCCAAATTGCTACCTAGTCTTTGCCAAACTTTTGGGATCCTGTCACCAAGAGGTGTTGCCTGCAGTTTTTAATCAAAAGAACTTATTAAAAAAAATCCCTTTGTGTTTTTAAATGAAACTTAAGGCAAGCTAAGAAAGAAAGTTGGTGTTTGGAAGTGAAAAAAACTTCTCCTGTGCTTTAACCCTGTTTTCTGTCAGTGCTATAAAAAGGAGCTGGCAGCCTTTTGCTGCTTTGGTGAGGAGGATTCTCAGTTTTGCTGCTGAGAGGTCTGAGAGCTAGGTTCAATTTGCAACTGCCTCCTTCTCCCCATCTTCACTACTCCTCAGTGGCCTGGGAAAGGAATTCTGGGTTTCAAATATATATTCCCTGAGTAATGCATGCTGGAGGTACTGAAGACTGCAAAATTGGGAACTAAAGATCATTAAAAACCTACTGCAGAACTGTGCTGTGCAACACCTCACATCTTGCACAGTCTGTCAGAGGATTATTTTATTCAGCCTTCCAATAATCCCCATTAGACTTTGGGAGGCTGGGGAAGATTTATCATCTTCCTATCCTGCAGGCAGGGAAAAGCACAGAGGAAATAGCCCTACGAGGAGAGAAGGATGGTGATAGTCCCATTTTCCACTTCCAGATTCCACCTATCCAACCATTTTGCCTCACAAAATTCTTGCCTCCAGTGTTGCTCACATTTGTGAACCAAAATTGCTCATTTTGTAACCAGAGGCCTAAAGTCCTGTTTGGAGGAATAAAGAAAACAGGCAACCAACCAAACCAAAAAGAAACTCCACCAAACAAACAGGAAATTATTTGTTTCAGAGAGGATGTGGCTGAGAACTGTATCAGTTGTCATATTAGTGGATGATTTATTTTGCATGCTAACCAAGTTCCCTAAATTACTCCCCAAACCCAATGCTTGCATTGTCCCTCACAGTGGCAGAGACTCAGTAAGAAGAAGCAGGAAAAAAAGGTAATGATCTTCAGAGGTTTACATTTGCAACTTCAACTCCTTTCCTACAGGAAGCCCCCACAGAAGGGGGAAACAGACAGCTGCAATCTTCAGAGGGCTTTGAATTGGCTGCTTCATCAATCCTCCAGCTAATGGTCGAGTGCTGTGGGAGAGGAAGTGAGAGTGACTCCACTTTTTCATCTTTTCTCATGATCCTTGGGACACAGCACTAGAGATGCCATTGATTTCAGGCCAAAAGAGGTGATCCTGCTGCGTTTGTGCTTCTGTCACCAAGAGCAACATAAATCAACTGTTTTCCGTGCTGTTGAGTGCTGTCCTCTGCCTCCTGCACGCCTGTATCAATCTTAAGTAAAAAATCATACGCTGGAAATTGCAGTTTATTCAAACCAGCAGCAGCTGGCACTGGAATTGCCATCTAAGTACATGTGCCTATGAGACAGTTTTCTGCTCCTCAGATCCTCCCCTAGCCTCTTACTCTACTCCTGACAGATCAGAGCCAAACTTGGGCATTGCTGTTTGAAGCAGCGCTCATTATCTGAAAGGAGGAAAGCTCTTGTGAATGGCAGCCAGTGACTGACGATGGCAGTGGCTCATGTAGCAAACTGCAGTTTGCTGTATGGACCTTAGGCTCAAGAGCATTGCTGAAGACCTGGCTGATACCCAGAGGGCGGTGTGTTTGTGACCTCCAGCTATGCCTGCTCTCACCAAGGTCCCGTAGGAGCTCCTAGATGGGAGAAGGATGGAGAAGCAGAGGCACCAGGCCCTCTCCAGGCATGTAGTCTCAAGCTGTGCCAGGGGAAGTTTAAACTCGAGTTGAAGAGAAAGTTCTTCACAGAGAGAGTTGTTAGGCATTGGAATGGGCTGCCCAGGGAGGTGGTGGAGTCACCGTCCCTGGAGGTGTTCAAGAGGTGGTTGGACATGGCTCTTGGTGCCATGGTCTAGTAGTCATTAGGTCTTGGGTGACAGGTTGGACTTGATGGTGTTTGAGGTCTTTTCCAACCTTACTGATTCTATGATTCTATGCAGAGGTGGCCTGAGCTAACTGCACAGCTTAATTTTGTGGCAGTGGTGACCTGAGCTCAATTTTGTGGCAGTGCTACTTTGACTGAAGTTGCCCCTACACAGAATCAGAGGATGTTAGGGGTTGGAAGGGACCTCTGGAGTCCAACCGCCCTGCCAGAGCTGGACCACAGGATCCAGCACAGGGCACATCCAGATTGGTCTTGAAAGTCTCCAGAGAAGGAGGCTCCACAGCCTCTCTGGGCAGCCTGCTCCAGTGCTCTGTGACCCTCGCAGTGAAGAAGTTGCTCCTCGTGTTGATACATTAGAGAGAACAAGTTAGAAGCAGCCTCTTTGTACTCCCACCAGGAATTTTAAAAAAAAGAAAAAAAAAAAAGATGAATGAAAGTGAAGGTAGGCTACAGACTACAGTAAAGGAAGACTCAAAGTTGGCCAGGGCATTAGAATTGCAAAGCAGCAATCAATTAGTTTATCATTAATCAGATAATTTTGGGTCTCGTGAATAATACGAAATGAAAAGGAGAAATAACTAGTGGGATAATTTTCAGGAACCATCTCTCAGCTTTATAAACTAATCCTCCTCTAATGGCCCTTTTTAATGTAATTTATAGGTTCATCATTACCCTTTTTGTATTAGTAATTATTTCTAAAATACCAAAGAACCATCTTTTTTTTCCCTTCCAAGGTCCTTCCCGCGTGCCTGATTTACAGCCGGGCTGGTGTTGGGCTCTGCCTTTCTGAGGTTTGACATTTCCAAATATTTATAGCTCTTTTACATTAATGCCTCTCCTCATGAATCTGAAGGTGACCGTCATTCCTTTCATCTTATTGTAATTAAATGGATCAACTGTAGCTTTATTATTTCCACTATTTATCCGTGAGGTGCATTAAAGCCCTCGGACCGGCAAATTCTATTGACCATTATGTGAAGGATAACAAACAAACACTTCCTACAAGGCAGGGGCTGCCCCCGGTGCCTCGGCTCAAGAAATTGTTCCGAGCCAGAGCACAAAATCTTTAATATTTTATTGATCAGATCTAAACCTTCTGCCCAAAGTGGCAATTAAATTTCAATTAAACTGACTGAAAGCATCATATTAAATTTCAGCACTTTACGAGCTATCAGATAATGCTGCAGGACAAATCTTTAGTATGATCACACTCTTTTCAAATTATATTATCCTGTTCATTCACAATAAAAGTGACAGTTTTAGGTATACTTTCAATATTTCTTGAATATAAACCCCCTAATGAACACATTTTATTGCCTTTAAATCAATTATTATTGGATATTTTAATAAAGTGAATTGAGCACTTTGTTTTACACACTGCTTAGAAGTTATTATATTTTGCAGTCAGCAAGGCACAAGAACAGGAAGGGGAGGACGGAGAGAGCCCTAACGCCACGCTGTAAATTCAATCAGCTGTTTGCAGCGACGAATATGCTGCATCCCATTGCACAACAGCTACTGGCACAACACTTTTGTTAATAGCTGGCTAAATCTCAGCCTTTGGGTGGCACTTCCTTCAGCTCTCTGCTCCCACAGAGGAGGGAAAGCTAAAGATGATACAACCGAAACGGCAAGCAGAAGCTTTAAAGTATTGTCTCCGTAGGAGGACCTCAATATTTTCCTCTTGCCTCTGCCTTTGTTCCAGTGGGGATCTCTAGACTTGTCAAAATACAGCCAGCTGTGGAGAAAGCTTCAATTAGATGACTGAGAGAGCTGGGGCTGTTCAATCTGGAGAAGAGGAGGCTCCCAGAAGACCTTCTTGTGGCCTTCCAGTATCTGAAGGGGGCTACAAGAAAGCTGGGGAGGGACTTTTGAGGGTGTCAGGGAGTGACAGGACTTGGGGGGAAGGGATGGAACAAAACTAGAAATGGGGAGATTCAGATTGGATGTCAGGAAGAAGATCTTCCCCATGAGGGTGGTGAGAGACTGGCACAGGTTGCCCAGGGAGGTGGTGAAAGCCTCATGCCTGGAGGTTTTTAAGGCCAGGCTGGATGTGGCTGTGAGCAACCTGCTGTAGTGTGAGGTGTCCCTGCCCGTGGCAGGGAGTGGGAACTGGATGATCCTTGAGGTCCCTTCCAACCCTGACAATTCTATGATTCTATGGTAGAATAGAATAGAATAGAATAGAATAGAATAGAATAGAATAGAATAGAATAGAATAGAATAGAATAGAACAGAATAGACTTGACTTGATATTACCACTAAGTTTTCTTTTACACACATTTAAGTGTAAATTACAACAGAGCCAGATTTTTGTTTTCATGAAACACAGAATAGGCATGAGGCAAACCTAACAAGTGGCTGTGAGTAGTCAAATTCCACTTCACTTAGCAGGTGAACAGAGTATCTCTACTGCTTTTTCTAAACAGGAAGCTATATTCTATATTGATGTTAAAAAGCTGTGCTCTTACAAGTGACTGCCAGAAAATAATTAGCAATAGAAGGAGTAGATAGAAGGAGGAGATAAATTTTACAGTCCTGTGCAGTCACTGCAAGAGAAAGTTCCCAACCTCTAACCCTTGCTAATTCCCTCCTTCTGCAGATGTAGGTTTCAGAGGTAAGAGAGCCAGGTGACATAGCTGTTTGGGGGCAAGGCTTCCCATGAATTCATTATTTACCAAGCACGGGTCCCTCATATGGCATCTTAATTCCTTAAAGCTAATCATCCTCAGGCTCAAGCTTCAGGAAGGGCAGAATAACAGGCTAGAAGAAAATGCCTGGAGCAGAATCCACTCACCCCTCGCCTCAAACCAGTCCATCTCCTCTAATCACAGGATCACAGGATGTCAGGGGTTGGAAGGGACCCAAAGAGATCATCAAGTCCAACCCCTCTGCCAGAGCAGGATCATACAATCTAGCTCAGGTCACACAGGAACACATCCAGATGGGCCTTGAAAATCTCCAGAGAAGGAGACTCCACAACCTCTCTGGGCAGCCTGCTCCAGGGCTCTGTGACCCTTACAGGAAAGAAGTTCCTCCTCATGTTGAGGTGGAGCCTCCTGTGCTGCTGCTTACATCCATTGTTCCTTGTCCTGTCCCAGGGAGCAACCAAGCAGAGCCTGTCTCCTCCCTCCTGACCCCCAGCCCTCAGATATTTAGGAATATTTATTAAATCCCTTCTAAGTCTTCTCTTCTCCAGGGTAAACATCCCCAGGTCCCTCAGCCTCTCCTCCCGAGGCAGTGCTGCAGTCCCCGAATCATCCTCTTAGCCCTCCGCTGGACCCTCTGCAGCAGATCCCTGTCCCTCTTGAACCGGGGAGCCCAAAACTGAGCGCAGTACTCAAGATGTGGTCTCAGCAGGGCAGGGTAGAAGGGAAGGAGAACCAGCTGCCATTACATTCTGTCTTTTCACATCACACCAGCTTTTCAAAGGGCAGCAGGGGGAATGCCATGTTTAGCTGCATTCAGAGGGAAACGAAAATCAATAAAGGTAAACGTGGAGGTGGGAAAAGAGCTTTTTGTTTAGAGGACTGCAGGATTTTATACTTCAAGCACAGAGTTAAAAAAAAAAAAATATCTAAGGCATGTCTTTTGCTGATGCACAACACAGTATTCCAGAGATTGCATTACTTCATATGAATAAGTATGTTTTGTTTGTTTTTATCAGTAAACACTGCTTCTTTCATTCCACTCTTCATCTTCCCCTGGGAGCAGAGTGAGGAATTAGGTGTGTAAGGAAAGGGGGGGAGGGAGGGGAAGAGGCTTCTGCAAAATGACAAAACCACCCAAAGCATTCATTTGAAACCAGCAGGCTTGTGTTTATTTATTTATTTTTATTACTATTATTATTATTATTTTTCAGTATGTGCCAAGATGAAAGAAGTCCTGCGGAGGGTCAAACAGTGCTTAAGTAGCTGAGTAAAGGAATTGGCCTCCAGAGCAGGTGTTCCTGCTGTCTCAGCAGGCAGGGATAGTGTATGTTGCATCAAACGCAGCTCTCTCAGCATGTGTTCACACCTCCCCTGACCCCAGTGCTTCCTGGCTTTGCTACCATGAAAGCCTCAGAGAGAAAGGAGGTGTGTTGGAAGGGAGCGTGGGTGGATCTTTGCAGTAATTAGACGCTCTTGGCTGCACAAAAAGTGAGCAGCAGCCATTTTTTAAAAGCAGGATCTTCCCCCTCCCCTTGTTGAAGGTGAGGTCCCAACCCAGCTCCCAGCAATGCTGCTAACGGAGCTGGCTGCAAGCGGTGAGTCACATCACGCCCAGGCAGTTCCCTGTCTGCTCCCAGGGGATTCTGCAGGATTTCTGAGGGCTTGAGCCCCTCAAAAAACAGTTCTCCTTCTAGGTATGGATAGGGAACCATGCATGGCATTGGTGGTCCTCCACATACCGCATCAGAAGAAGTCAACAGTCCCACTCAGGATACCACTTAAAGCAGTTTGACTGATCACCTACAGGGTAATAAACTGGAAACCAGCCTAGGTTTGGGTCACTTGTGCTCCATCAGCCTGTATCTGCTGTGGATGGAGACATTTAGAATAGAATAGAATAGAATAGAATTAACCAGGTTGGAAGAGACCTTCGAGATCATCATGTCCAACCTATCATCCAACACTACCCAATCAACTAAACCATAGAACCAAGCACCGTGTCAAGCCTCGCCCTGAACACCCCCAGCGACGGCGACCCCACCACCTCCTCAGGCAGCCCATTCCAATGGGCAATCACTCTCTCTGTGTAAAACTTCCTCCTAACCTCCAGCCTAAACCTCCCCTGACGCAGCCTGAGACTGTGTCCTCTTGTTCTGGTACTGGTTGCCTGGGAGAAGAGACCAACCTCCGCCTCACTACAACCCCCCTTCAGGTAGTTGTAGAGAGCAATAAGGTCACCCCTGAGTCTCCTCCTCTCCAGACCAAGCAACCCCAGCTCCCTCAGTCTCTCCTCATAGGGCTTGTGCTCCAAGCCCCTGTGATCATCAGCCTTCCTTCAGACCAATCTACTCAGTGTGGATCAGGTGTTTGCTACAGCAAGGATATGGAATAGGGGAGATTAGATTGCTAGGAGGAAAGTCTTTTCCTCTCCTGCTGCCTGAGTTTTGACTATTTTTCAAAGAGCAGGATCAGGCTCAATGTGAGGAAAAGCTATGGTAATGCAGGATAGCTTCTAAATATATTAATCCCTAGACATGGTCCTAAGAATAATTTTAGTTGTGTTTTAATGGAGCTATTGAACAATTTTTTTTTTATCATTGAATTTTATTTGACTGCAGTGGAACTCTGCAGGAAGCTGCTAAGTTTATATGGTAATAGGGAGAGAGAGAGAGAGAGAGAAAGGAGATGGGGGCAGGAGGGGGGGATGGTGGATAGACAGCAAAAGCATTTTGCATTTCATTCAGTCCTTGCAATTCATTCTGGTGGGGCTCTGTTGTCTGAGCAAATCTTTTTGAATCTATCATAATAATCAACTTTTAGAGATTCTTCAAACACATTTGAAGCTGCCACTGAATCAGAACAGCTGGACCGAAGCCAACTTCCCTGCACTATCCTTACTCCTGTCTAGTGATATGCTGGATTTATTCCTAACGCCAAGAACAACACAACAAAAACAACAACCACAATCTACCCTATGAATTTTTGGTCAGCTTGTATGCACCTGAATTTACATTTGTTCCCCAACCTTCCTGGAAAAACCAGAGGGGCCTGCCGTTGTGGAATGCAGAAAACAATCTATCAGGCTTTCAATAAACTGGAGAATATATATATGTGGTTCAACCTATCTGAAATGAGATGCAGCACCAGCAATATGGAGAGGCCCAGCAAGGCTAGCAATAAAAGTAGATATACAGTATCTGACATCAGATTGTTTCAAGCTTAATTTCAGCAAAGTAATAAGGTCAGGAAAAGAAACGCTCAGTGATGCACAGATTGATGCTATTAGATAGAAACCATGCACTGGCATCAAGCAAATAGTTCTCCTTTTTTTTTTTCCCCCTTGGTCTCATGGACAGAGTGAAAAGATATTCAGCATAATCCCTACAGATTTATAACCACAAGAGTGGACCGAGCTTAGCAGGCTGCGGTCAAGAACAGTACTAAAGCTAAGCTATACACACGTTTATTAACAGCACCAGCGGGGATTATATTGCTCTCATTTTCCAAAGTGAACGTAATGTATGTTCCCACCAACACACACCAGGGGCTGTTGACACACTATGGACAAGCATTATCCTGGGGTGTATTAAGAAGAGTGTGTCCAGCAGATCCAGGGAGGTTCTCCTCCCCCTCTACTCTGCCCTGCTGGGACGTCATCTTGAGTACTGCACTCAGTTTTGGGCTCCCCAGTTCAAGAGGGACAGGGATCTGCTGGAGAGAGTCCAAGGGAGGGCAATGAGGATGATCAGGGGACTGAAGCACTGACTGGTGAGGAGAGGCTAAGGGACCTGGGAGGGGTTGGTCTAGAAAAGAGAAGACTTAGAAGGGATTTAATAAATGTTTATAAATATCTGAGGGCTGGGGGTCAGGAGAGTCAGCTCTTCTCACTTGCTCATTGTGATAGGACAAGGAGCAGTGGATGTAAGCTGCAGCACAGGAGGTTCCACCTCAACATGAGGAGGAACTTCTTCACTGTTAGGGTCACCGACCACTGGAACAGGCTGCCCAGAGAGGTTGTTCAGTCTCCTCCTCTGGAGACATTCAAGGCCCATCTGGATGCGTTCCTGTGTGACCTGAGCTAGATTGTATGGTCCAGCTCCGGCAGGGGGGTTGGACTCGCTGATCTCTTTGGGTCCCTTCCATCCCCTGACATCCTCTGATCCTGTGAACTCCTGAGAGGAGTACCTCATACATCTACCTATAGGATGAGAGCAATGTCAACCATAACTGAAGCTCTTTTAGAGACCAAAAATAGCTTTATTTCCAAATCCTCCAAGAGAAATCTTTTTTTTTGCTCACAAGCTTTAGGTGTCGACTTTTGGATGTCACTGAGAGGAAAACACTCTTTTGTGTCACCACTAACTGAAATTCCAATACTTTTTGGTCTGTCCTGACCTAAAATTAACATAAAAAATGCTGAGAATTGGTGGCACTTGGAACAGTGCTCCCTACACTTTGGCACCTCCTGAGTCAGAGGTCAACATTCTTTGCTTTGCCACCAGGAGAGGCAGAGCGTGGGGCTGGGGTGAGCCAGGCACAATGTGACTGCTCATGTCACTATTTTGCTCTGAAACTTAAGCAGGAAATGCAACTTCATTTAGCTGCTACTGAAATATCACACTTCAGGATTCCCTAAGAAATGTCCAGTTTGAAAGGTGCAGCCCTGAGACTGCCCACAGTTGGAGACTGGTCCAGGCCCTTGATTTTGCTCACCCTATTTATGGTTTCGAGCTGAGGGAATCCAGGTATGCCTATGAGAAGAGTCTGAGAGCCCTGGAGCTTTTTAGTCTGGAGAAGAGAAGGCTGAGAGGGCATTTAATAAATGTTTATAAATATCTGAGGGCTGGGGCTCAGGAGGGAGGGGACAGGCTCTGCTCAGCTGCACCCTGGGGTAGGACAAGGAGCAATGGATGGAAACTCCAGCACAGGAGGTTCCACCTCAACATGAGGAGGAACTTCTTCACTGTGAACCTGGAAGCCCTGGAACAGGCTGCCCAGAGAGGTTGTGGAGTCTCCTTCTCTGGAGACTTTCAAGACCTATCTGGATGTGTTCCTGTGTGACCTGTGCTGGATTCTATGCTCCTGCTCTGGCAGGGGGGTTGGACTCAATGATCTTTGGAGGTCCCTTCCAACCCTTAACATCCTCTGATCCTGTGATCCTGTCGGCATATGGGGTATTTTAAGATAAGAGCTTCAACCCTTTTGCCATAAAAAAAAATATATCCATCCCTATTCACAGAAACACTGAAAACTTGGGTTAAAACCTCTTCATTTTTATCACAGTTCAACGATTATTTACCAATTAAT